>NC_091471.1:283145384-283402098 GCF_036971445.1 Narcine bancroftii
TGGGGGGTGGGGGGAGCAGGGGGGGTGGGGGGAGCAGGGGGGGGGTGGGGGGAGCAGGGGGGGGGTGGGGGGAGCAGGGGGGGGGTGGGGGGAGCAGGGGGGGGTGGGGGGAGCAGGGGGGGGTGGGGGAGCAGGGGGGGGTGGGGGGAGCAGGGGGGGTGGGGGGAGCAGGGGGGGGGTGGGGGGGAGCAGGGGGGGGGTGGGGGGAGCAGGGGGGGGGTGGGGGGAGCAGGGGGGGGGTGGGGGAGCAGGGGGGGGGTGGGGAGCAGAGGGGGGTGGGGGAGGAGGAGGAGGGGGAGGGGGAGGGGGAGGGGGAGGAGGAGGGGGGGGAGGAGGAGGGAGGAGGGAGGGGGGAGGAGGGGGGGTGGGGGAGGAGGGGGGGTGGGGGGAGGAGGGGGGGTGGGGGGAGGAGGGGGGGTGGGGGGAGGAGGGGGGTTGGTGGGAGCAGGGGGGGGTGGGGGAGCAGAGGGGTGGGGGAGGGAGGAGGGGGAGGAGGAGGGAGGAGGGGGAGGAGGAGGGAGGAGAGGGGAGGAGGGAGGAGGGGGAGCAGAGGGGTGGGGGAGGGAGGAGGAGGGGGAGGGGGAGGGGGAGGGGGAGGAGGAGGGAGGGGGAGGAGGAGGGAGGGGGGGAGGAGGAGGGAGGGGGGAGCAGGGGGGGTGGGGGGAGCAGGGGGGGTGGGGGAGCAGGGGGGGTGGGGGGAGCAGGGGGGGTGGGGGGAGCAGGGGGGTGGGGGGAGCAGGGGGGGTGGTGGGAGCAGGGGGGGGTGGGGAGCAGAGGGGTGGGGGAGGGAGGAGGGGGAGGAGGAGGGAGGAGGGGGAGGAGGAGGGAGGAGGGGAGGAGGAGGGGGAGGGGGAGGAGGAGGGAGGGGGAGGGGGAGGAGGAGGGAGGGGGAGGAGGAGGGGGGAGGGGGGGGAGGAGGAGGGAGGAGGAGGAGGGGGTAGGGGGAGGGGGGAGGGGGAGGGGGAGGGGGAGGGGGAGAAGAAGGGGGAGGGGGGAGAAGGGGGAGAAGAAGGGGGGAGGGGGAGAAGAAGGGGGGAGGGGGCGAGGGGGGAGAGGGGGAGAAGGCGAGGAGGGGGCGAGGGGGAGGAGGGAGGAGGAGGGAGGAGGAGGGAGGAGGAGGGAGGAGGAGGGAGGAGGAGGGTGGAGGAGGGGAGAGGGGTAGGGGAGTGGGTGTGGTGGAGAGGGGTTGAGTGGGGGGGGTGAGGGAGAGGGGGTGAGGGAGAGGGGGTGAGGGAGAGGGGGTGAGGGAGAGGGGTGAGGGAGAGGGGGTGAGGGAGAGGGGGTGAGGGAGAGGGGGTGAGGAGAGGGGGTGAGGGAGAGGGGGTGAGGGAGAGGGGGTGAGGGAGAGGGGGTGAGGGAGAGGGGGTGAGGAGAGGGGGTGAGAGGTGAGGGAGGAGGTGGGAGAGAAGGGGGAGCGAATACTGCTGTCAGAAAGCAGTAGCAATTATCAAGGATCCACACCACCCAGCACACACACACTATTCTCTCTGCTGCCATCAGGAAAGAGGTGTGGGTGCCACAAGACTCGCACCACCAGGTTCAGCTGCTAACCTTCTACCATCAGACTCCTCAACTACAAACTCAATCAGAGACTTTTTAGAACTCTTACACTTTACTGATTTTTTTTTGTCACTGTATTGCATAGTTTATTTACATTTCTTTATTTGTTTATATTTGTATCTTGAGCCAGTTTTATTTTTGCACTTCCAATAAATGGTAATTCTGCCTGGCCCGCAGGAAGAATCTCAGGGTTGTATGTGATGTCATGTACATACTTGGATCATAAATCTGACGTTTAACGAGAAAAAATAAAATTAGACAGTTGCCATGTAAAAGGTAGTTGGGAGTCAAGTGCAGGACTCGACAAACACCATCCCAAACCCTTTCTCAGTTCAACAACCCAAACATCTAAATGAAAGCCTCTTTATCGGCTGCTACAGAGAAAAGGATGTGCAAACGACATTCAAGGATGGAACTTTGTGATCCCTCATTTGAATTATATACTTGTTGAGTGGAATTCACTCTTTCGTTGCACGAGGTAACAGCTACTCGGAGAGCTTGGCAGGTCATCATGGCAGAGGAAAGGCTCAGCCTACTGCGTATCAGAGTCTTCGTCACTCTTACTGCTGCCCTTCTCTCCCTCTCCACTTCCTCTGCCAGATCAGCAAAGAAGTCAATGCTTGGCCCAGAACCAAGTGCTTTCTTGTTTAATAATTTCAGGTTCCTGCACTTCTTCTGTTTCTTGTTGGCATCAACAACGACTGCATTCATATTAGAAACATCCCAAAACTTCACCTTCTGATCATGCGCACAGCTGGCGAGAAACTGGCCCTCCCTCGACTTGGCAATCTGTTCAATGGGCTCGCCGGGATGCTGGCCCACTCGCCCAATCACTCGATTAGGAAGTATGTTCACGGCCCTTCAAGAAACAAATACAATTTCAAGAGCGAATAGTGTAAATCAGAATTTACTGTCAGGAACAAGTCACGAAATTCGTTGTTTTTGCGGTCAGTGGAAAGCCAGTGGTTTTCAACCTTTTTTCTCCCACTCACATACCACCTTAGGTGCTCTGTGGATAGTAAGATTACTTAAGGTGGGGGGGGGAAAAAAGTTGGGGACCACTGATGTAAACATTATGAAGCTTCATCTCCCAGTGATTGCAAATATTCTTCCTGAAACCTGACCCTGAGAAATGAAGATATTCCATCTAACTGTAATTTGGTTTTAAACTCTATACCTTTATTAATAAAGACCATAAGATACAGGAGCAGTAGGCTATTTGGCCATCGAATCTGCTCTGCCATTCCATCAGGAACTGATCCAGGGAGAGGAGGATTGGCACATATAATTTATCCTACTCCCTTCAATGACCTATATAAATGCATTTCCAGTGCATTATTTCCTAGATTCCCCAAAAAAATTGTGGCATTATTTCATCTAACTGAAATACACACTGTGATCCTTCAATAACCACAGTTTTAGTAGAAAAGATGCACCTGACCCAAACACATTAACTCCACAGTAGCAAGTATTCCGCCTCCACTCTCATAGACCACATTCAGAGTCTTCACTGAGCTTCACTGAGCATCTTTGCTCTGTCCCCACCAATGACAAGGATCTCCCAGTGGCCAACCATTTTCAGTTCTGCATCACCCTTCCACACTCACATGTCTGTCCATGGCTTTATGTACTTTCCACCAACACACCCGGAAATAGGAGGTACAACACCTAATTTTCTGACTGGAGCTCTCCAGCCGGATAGCATTAACCGACTTTTCCAGTTTCTGCTCTCCTCTTCCCCCCCCCCCTTCCTTTCCCCTTGTTTTCTTTCCCTCACCTCTCCACTCCCTTCCCTCTCTATCCACTTCCCCTTGCTTGCTCCTGTGCCCGCTCTCCCTTCTCCATCTATTACCTATTATCTATTATCGGTGGGAGCGTGCTCCTCCCTCATGCCACCCCCCCTTATCCTTTTATTCAGATTTCTGCTGCCATTTTTCCACACCTTGATGAAGGGTTCGGTTATGTATCTTTATCTCAACTAATATAAAGGACACTTTTTGACTTGCTGAGTTTCTCCAGTGTCGCATTTTTACTTCAACCACGGTGTCTGCAGACTTTCATGTTTTACTATTGCCAACCTTCAATGCATTTCCCCAGAACTTGGTTAAAATCTGCAGTGATGTTACCACACCCCCCCAGCTCCCCTGTATTCTGCAGCAACCACTTCTCTAGTTCCTTTCCCAATCGTTCGATTCCCTGCCGCAGTTGTACTGACAGCAGAGCAGGCTTGATGGGCTGGTTAGCCTGGCCCAGTTTCTTACCTTCACAATGCCTTGACCATGGTTGCTCAGGGACAGCCTTCAATGCCATGAATGAGTAGCTCAGCAGTACAGGAGGAAAGAGCACTATGATCAGGGAATGAATAACCAGGAGAGGCCACAGACACAACTCTGGGATGGTGCATTACCTCCTCGGTGTCATGGTCAAGAATTACCATAATATTGAGCATCGTTCAATGGTGATATAGTGTAATTCAATCTGAAACCACGGTTTTCTATTTGATATAAGGCAACTGGAAGTGAGAGGGGAGTCTAGCTATGGAACATGGGTCCCATCTATGCCTGCCCTTTTGGTGATTTTGTGGAGCAATCCTTGCTATAAGCCGACATAGGCAAGACTCCTCAACGCTTCCTCCACTACATTGACGACTACATTCGTGCTGCTTCATGCACCCACGATGAGCTTGTGAGCATCATCCACTTTGCTGCTAATTTCTACCCCGACCCCAAATTTACTTGGTCCATCTCCCCTTTCTTGATCTCTCTGTCTCCATTTCAGGAGACCAACTCTCTACAGACATTTTCTATGAACCCACCAACTCCCAGTTACCTCAATCACACCACATCCTGTTTATGGGTTCTAGTCCTTTCTCAATTCCTCCGTTTCTGTCACACCTGCTCCCAGGAAGTGGTCTTCCATTCTAGAACAGAGATGTCCTCCTTCAAAAAATGTGGCTTCCTCTTGACTACCCTTACTCACATCTCCTCTGTTTTCTACCCATCTACCCTGTCCCCCTCCACCCCTAGACTTAATGACAGGATTTCCCATGTCCTCACCTACCACCCCACCAGCCTCCACATCCAATAATATTATCCTCCACAATTTCTAACACCTACAACATGATCCCACCAGCAGACACATCTTCCCCTATCCTCCCTTCTCCAATTTCCACAGGGAACGTTCCCTCTTAGACTCCGTCATCTACTCATCCCTTCCTACCAATTGCTCCCTTGGTACCTACCCAGATGAAGACAGGAAATGCTGCACTTGTGCCCACACCTCCTCCCTCACCACCATTCAGGACCTTCCAAGTGAAGCAACATTTCACTTCTGAATCGACAGGAGTCATCTACAGCATCCGGTGCTCCCATTGCGGCTTCCTCTACATCAGAAAGTCTGGGCGTAGATTGGAAGATGGGCTTGTTGGGCACCCTCGCTCTGTCCATTGCAATAACAGGGAACTCTCAGTGGCCAACTACTTCAATTCCACACCCCATTCCCACATGTCTGTCCATGGCCTCATGCACTGCCAAATCTAGGCTCCCCACTAATATTCCATATGGGAACCATCCAACTAGATGGCATTGGCATTGACTACTCCCATTTCTTTTTGGTCCCTCATCACTGTCTCTCACTCTCTCTCCTACCCTACTGTCTCCTTTCCTCGAGCTCCCCACACTCTTCCCTCTGCATTCAGAGAGCTACCCTCTCCTCATATCACTTCTCAGCTTTTTTCCCTTCTACCTTTCCCACCCTCTTGCCTGTGCGCCTCCCGCTGCCCCCTTGCCTCCTCTCCTCCCCTTACATTTTCATTCAGACGCTCGTCTGCTTTCTGCTCATTCTTTAACAAAGGGCTCAGGCCTGAAACCTTTGCTTTCTACGGTCACTGTGTTTCTCCAGCATTTCTATGTATTGCACTACAATCACAGCGTCTGCAGACTTTCCTGTTTAACTAGTAGAATTAAAATATATTTTGTGCATTCTCATGGAAATCTCACAAAAATATCAGTGAACCAACAATCCAATGCAATATTAGGAACATAAATTAGCTGTAGTAAAAATAAAATCACTAAGCAAGTGTATGAGCCCAAAAACTGATAAATCCCAAGGGACGTGATCTACATCCTAGTTTTGGAAAAGGTGGCTGTGGAGGGCGCAGGGTGGTGGGAGGAAGGGTGCAGGGCGGTGGGAGGGAGGGCGCAGGGCGGTGGGAGGGAGGGCGGTGGGAGGGAGGGCGCAGGGCGGTGGGAGGGAGGGCGCAGGGCGGTGGGAGGGAGGGCGCAGGGCGGTGGGAGGGAGGGCGCAGGGCGGTGGGAGGGAGGGCGCAGGGCGGTGGGAGGGAGGGCGCAGGGCGGTGGGAGGGAGGGCGCAGGGCGGTGGGAGGGAGGGCGCAGGGCGGTGGGAGGGAGGGCGCAGGGCGGTGGGAGGGAGGGCGCAGGGCGGTGGGAGGGAGGGCGCAGGGCGGTGGGAGGGAGGGCGCAGGGCGGTGGGAGGGAGGGCGCAGGGCGGTGGGAGGGAGGGCGCAGGGCGGTGGGAGGGAGGGCGCAGGGCGGTGGGAGGGAGGGCGCAGGGCGGTGGGAGGGAGGGCGCAGGGCGGTGGGAGGGAGGGCGCAGGGCGGTGGGAGGGAGGGCGCAGGGCGGTGGGAGGGAGGGCGCAGGGCGGTGGGAGGGAGGGCGCAGGGCGGTGGGAGGGAGGGCGCAGGGCGGTGGGAGGGAGGGCGCAGGGCGGTGGGAGGGCGGTAGGAGGGAAGGCGCAAGGCGGTGGGAGGGCGGTAGGAGGGAAGGCGCAAGGCGGTGGGAGGGAGGAGGGATGGTGGTGGGAGGGAGAAGGGAAGGTACAAGGCAGTGGGAGGGAGGGAGGACGGACAGTGGGAGGGAGGAGGGATGGCAGTGAGAGGGAGGATAGATGGCAGTGGGAGGGAGGAAAAATGGCGGCGGGAGGGTGGTAGGAAGGAGGGCGGTGGGAGGGAGGGCACAGGGCAATAGGAGGGAGGGTTCAGGGCAGTAAGAGGGAGGAAGATAGGAAGGAGGGTGGTAGGAGGGAGGGGGCAAGGCAGTAAGAGGTGGAAAAAGGGTGGTAGGACGGAGGGTTCAGGATGGAGGAGGGAAGGCGCAAGGCAGTAGGAGGGAGGAAGAATGGCGGTAGGAGGGAGGGGGCAGGGTGGAGGAAAGAGGGTGGTAGGAGGGCAGGTGCAGGGCAGTGGGAGGGAGGGTTCACGGTGGTGGGATGGTAGGTGGGAGGGTGGTGGAATGGGCAGTGCATCCACACTGTACCTGATGATTCCATCCATGGAGGCTGTGCACAGAATGTTGTCAGTGAGAGGCAGCACACAATCGATGGATTCTCTCTGCACTGGGAGTTGGTCACTGGTTGCTCCAAATCCATCCCACTCGAAGAGGTAGATCGTTCCCTCAGAGGAGCTGCAGGCTACCTTGCTGCCTCTCTATTTATAAACAGAAAGGAGTTAGCACACAACCATGGTTCCACCCATGAAACAGAGTGGAGAGAAAGCCAACCCCACTCAGTCTATTCCATTCAACCCCAGCCTCAGGTGATTAAATGAAGGGGGCACCACACACACACAGTGATGGATACAAACTATGGGCAGGTGGATGCAAGCTTTTGCTTGCTTAGAGACAGGAATAGTCAGGCCAAATGGGCAGAGAAGTGGGAGGGGATGGTGATTTGGCGAGGTGCAATCAGGCAAAGCCATCGACTATAAACAAAAGGATATCGAGTGGTGTGATCCTTTGTGCCAAGAGAATGTAAAACACAAAAATCTGTCAACACAGTGGTTGAAGTAAAAGCATAAAATGCTGGAGAAACTCAGCAGGTCAAACTGTCCTTTATATAGCACAGGTAAAAATACATCACCAATGTTTCGGGCTTGAGCCCTTCAGCAAGGTATGGAAAAATGTTAGCAGGCATCCGAACAAAAGAGTGGGTGGAGGGGTGGTCGCAAAGGTAGGAGGTGATAGGTGGAGAAGGGAGGGAGGGGACAGCAGCGATCAAGGAGAGGAGGGAGCAAGGAGAACTGGAAAGGGGAAAGGAAATGGGGGGAGGAGGAAGAGGAGAGCAGGTTAGCATAAATGGGAAGTCGATGCTGATACCATCTGGGTAGCTCTGTGAGGGGATGGGGTCACATGGAAACTGGAGAAGGTGATGTTAATCCCACTTGGTTGGAAGGTGCCTAGACAGAATATGGAGAGTTGTTCATCCAGTTTACGGGTGGTCTCAGTCCAGCAGTGCATGAGATCATGTTGGCATGGGAATGGGGCGGTGAATTGAAATGGGTTGCCACTGGAAGATCCCCACTATTATCTGTGGTCTGAGCAAAGGTGCTCAATGAAGCGATCTCCTAGTCTGTGTCGGTCTCTCCAGTTGCATGATGTGGGAAATCTGGGATAGCACAAGTATCCCTGATGACTACACCACTACACCAGCCAGGTGCACCCAGCTGCTGTGTTAGGGAACTAGAGCTGGATGAACTCCAGGTTATTCGGGAGGCATGGGGGGGGGGGGAAGATAGGAGCTATAGGGGAGGCAGTCACACCCAAAGGCAAGAGACAGGTAAATAGGAAACTGTTAGGAGAGGGAAGGGAAATAGGCAGTCACCCCTGTGGCCATTCCCCTCAACAATAATTATAATATTTTGGATGTCGTTGAGGGGGATGATCTACCAGAGACATCATAGTGGTCAGGTCTCAAGCACACAGTCCAGCCCTTCGGTTCAGAAGGGAAGGGGAAAGAAGAGGAGAGCTGTTGAGATTCGGTAGGGGAACACATAGGAGGTTCTGTGAACAAGATCGAGAATCCTGAATGGTACGTTACCTCCCAGGTGCCAGGGTCAAGGATGTCTCAGATCGAGACCATAGCATTTTCAAGCAGGAGGGTGAACAGCCAGATGCTGTGGTGCACTTTGGTACCAATGACATAGATCGGAAAAGGGATGAGGTCCTGAAGAGGGAATATAGGATGTTAAGAAGGAAGCTGAAAAGCAGGACCTCAAGGGTGGTCATTTCTGGATTGCTGCCTGTGCCATTGAGGGCAGAATAAGAAGTTATGACAGGTGAATGTGTGACCCAGCTCAGTACAACAGTGATATCCTGTATTGTGTACAATTGTGTAACACTAGAGAAACTAACCGATACGAACCAGATTTTCAAACTGACCAGTTTTAACCGATTGAAAGAAGGGTGCCAGATTGCAGCAAATCACGGAGTGGATCGCTGGAGCCATGTGGGAGTAGTGGTTCATAGGGAGCTATCAGAGCAAGACGAATCAAGATAATAGAAGTAGAATGTTGAATCTACCTGGGTAGACATTACAAATAGTTAAGGGGGAAAACTAATCACTGGTGAGAGTTGTCTGTAGCACAGGCCATAAACCAAGAAGTACCTGAAGCGTGCAAGACTGGAATGGCACGTCATGGAAGACTAACTTGAGACAAATCAAGTTGGTCAAGGCAGCCATACAATATTGATGTTACACCAACCAATATAAACCTACCATGATTAATCTAATCTTTCCCTTTCTCACTGCCCATAAGCCTCCATTTTCTTCCATCCATGTCTCCATCAAATTATTTTAAACTTTCCTATTGTACCAGCCTCCACCGCTGGCAATGCAAATGTAAAAGTAAACCTGTTGTCTCTCCTAAATTTTCCTCCAGTCACATTGATCAGATGTCCTCAGGTATTGGCAATTGCTATACTGGGAAAAAGATGCCAGCTGTCCACCCTATCTATGCTTCTCATAATCTTACACACCTCTATTAAGTCACCATCTATTGTCCATTAATTCAAAGACAAAAGTCCCAGCTCACTCAACCTTTCTTCATAACCTATGCTCTCCAATCTAGGTAACATCCTGGTGTATCTCCTTCTGCACCCTCTGTAAAGCAAACACAAAACTTAACACAATACTCCAAGTGTGATCTAACCAGAGTTTTAAAGAGCTGCAAGATTACCTCACAGCTTGAACTTAATCACCAACTAATGAAGGCCAGCATACCATACACCTTCTTAACCACCCTATCAACTTATGCAGTAGCTTTGTGGAATCCAAGGACCTGGACCCCAAGATCTCTCTGCCAAGAATCCCAACATCAACCACATACTCTGTCTTCAAATTCAACTTTCCCAAAGTGCATTACTTCACGCTTTTCTGGACTGAACCCCAAACATCAGGGAGCATAGTCCCAGAGCAGATCCCCGTGGAATGTCACTAGTCATTGACCTCCAGGCAGAATACATTCTCTCTACTACCACCTTGTGCTTTCTGTAGGCAAACAAATTCCAAATCTACTCTGACAAATTTCTATAGATCCCATGACTTTCTGGATGAGCTAACCCTGTCAAACTCTAAAAATCCACCTCTCTACTCTCATCATTTTACTTTGCCACCTCTTTGAAAAGCTCAATTAGGCTTGTGAGGCACAATTTTATCATATTGAATATCCTTGAGAGGTCTACGTTTCTCCAAATGATGGTGAATCCTCTCCAATAGTTTTCCCAGCACTGACTTAAAACTCATTGGTCTATCATTCCCAGGATTATTCACATTATAGATCTTGAACAAAAGAACATTTGCAATCTTCTGGTACCACTCCTGTGGCCAGAGAGGATGATAAAATCACCAACAAAGCCCCAGCAATCTCTTCCCATGGTAACCTGTGGTCTATCCCATCCGGCTCTGGAGACTTATCTATGTTTTTAAGAAGTTTCAACACTACAGAGTGAATATGACAGGATGTTTCCTTTATGGGCGAGTCGAGGACAAGGGGTCACAGTCATAAAATTAGAAGTTATCCAATCAAAACAGAGAGGAGGAAATACTTCTAGAGTCAGAGGGTCATGGATCTGTGGAACTCACTGCCGTATAAAGCAGTGGAGGCCAGATCACTGGGAGTATTTAAACAGGAAATGGATAAGCATCTCATTAGTAAGGGTATCAAGGGATATGGGGAAAAGGATGGTAATTGGTACTAGGAGTGAGCTTAGTGCATAGTCACGGAACAGATCCGATGGGCCTAGTGGCCTGGTTCTGTATCTTGTAATCTTGTGACGATGAACTTGTGAAATCTAAAACCAGCGTGTTATGCCTAAACAATGGAAACTCCATCGGGATGAGGGAGAGGTTGGCGAGTGTAGACTGGGAACACAGGCTACAATAACAATTTAGACATACAGCACAGTAACAGGGTCTTCTGACCCACAAGCCCGTGCCACCCAATTACACCAAGCTAACTGCAAACCTCATGCGTTTATGGAAGGTGAGAGGAAACAGGAGGGTCAGAAGGAAACCCATGCAGACACAGGGAAAATGTACAAACTCCTTACAGACAGCAATGGATTCAAGCCCAGGTCATTGGTGATGTAATAGCATTGCGTGGGGCACTATGATTAAACGTGCCACCCAGTGGGACAAGTTTTTTCACAGTGCTCTGCCAAACTATATTCCAGTTAAAGACAGTTAGAGTAGGCTGAGCCAGCCTTGGATAACTCAGAAAATAAGGGAAGGCATCAAACTCAAAGTTCATGCATTCAAGGTCACCAAGAGTATTGAGAGATTGAGAAAACTTTTAAAAGCACAAAGAACCACTAAGAAAGCAATAAAGATCGATTACAAAAACAAACGAGTACAAAGTATTAAAAACATATTTATTTATAATTATATAAAAGAGTGGCTGAAGAGAACGTTGGTCCCCTGGAGTATGAGAAGGGGAATTAATATCGGGTGATGCGGAATTGGCTGAGGCTTTGAACGACTAAATGGAGGACAGGTCCAACATACTGAAAGGGGATGTTATGGATCCAATTGGAGGTGAGGTGAGGTGAGAACCTCAATTACTATCACTAAAGCGGTAGTGCCGGTCTAAAGGTAAATAAGTCCCTTAGTCCTGATGCAATGCATCCAGGGACTGAAAGAAATGGGGGAAGTTATAGTAGAGGTGTTGGTGATAATTAAGCCAAATTCTCTGGACTCTGGGCAGAGGAGTGAGACATTAAATCAGTGTTTAAACAGGATGAAGTTAAAATGCCAGTTAGCTTAACGTGTGTAGTCAGAAAAATTCTCAAAGCTATCATTAATAATAGCGAGACATCTGGATAGAAAATGTTCCATCAGATACACAGCATGGATACAGGAAGGGATTGTTTGACATATGTTTTGGAGTTCTTTGATGGTACTGAGCTTAAGGTTTAAATGGCTGGAATTGACTTCTACCATGTTGTGAATATATTATGAAGATTGTGGTTTGGAGTTTGGAAGTCAGTTCACATTTTGAGAACATTTAACTATAATTGGAATACTGTACAAGTTAAATGTTTCATGAATGGTTAATCATAATCCCAAACTTAATGCTTTAGATAAGATTTAAAATATTTTAATAAGAAAAGAATTATAGTTTTGATTTACAATTTATGTACGTTTTATTTATTCTGTGTAACGGTTTATATCATTTTACTGGTTTATACCTTTCTGTGTATGTTCTTTATTAAAATCAATATTTTAAAAAGGAAAGGAGCATCTTCGTAGATCAAACCAAGATGCTCTGCATAGCTGTCTCCCAATCTGTTCAGATTCTCCAGTGTATCTGAGCCCCGAGCCCTGTGCTCTGCATTGGAAGCAGTCCAAGTGAAATGCAGGAGACGGTGAAGGGGGTTGGCTGAGTAAACCAGAAAGAACCATCCCTTTGGAGTGAAACAAGAAAGTCTGCAGATGCTGGGGTCAAGTGCAATACACAAAAGTCCTGAGGAAACTTAGCAGGTCTTGCTGCGTCCATAGGAAGTAAGAGGTAACCAACGATCTGGGCAGGGATCTTTGTCAGGTGTGTGGATGCTGTGTGACCTGCTGAGTCTCGCCAGCACATTCGTGCATTGAACTGTCCCTTTGGAATGCGTCTGGTGGCAGCATCGCATTGATGGGATGGAAGTTACAGAGGATGATCCATTAAATATGGGAGACTCTCCTTCCATTGTGGGAGAGGGAAGGGCTTGAGGGCAGTAAGGTGAAGAACGGGACAGACACATTTGTGAGCCAGTTCTGGTGAAGGACTATTATCCTGCTTCTGACTCGGTTTTACACTCTCTCTACAGATGCTGCCAACCTGTTGGTTATTTCCAAAATGCTCCCCAAATTTCCAGCCACTTACGATGTTTAGCTTTTCAGTAATGCAACCCAATGCCTGTTTGCTTCCCCAGTCCACCCCCTCACCACTTTTTTTTTTCAAAAGATCAAATTCCATACGACTTTTCTGGCCACTGCTGGGCTTCCCATTTCACCATCAATTCACACTCACTGTTGGTAACGTCACAACCTCTAGAACAAAGTCCAACTCATTCACTCGTACCTTGTAAAACAAGGGCTAGAGGCCTGTACTCTGCAGAAGCCCATTGCAGTGCCCCCAGACACTAAAATTCCTGCTAATCATTACCCTTTGCTTTCTCTTACTGAGCCACTGTTAAATATAAAAGAATTAATCCTATATTTGCAATCTTCCCCCTTCCTGCAGCTTCAACTTCCATTCAGCATAATGTCGTAATTAAATTTTACCCGCATGCATATCTTATGACAATTTACGCTACAACTAACAAGCATGTCTCTTGGTTTTGGCAGTGTTTAATCAGATTACATTTCAGTTCTGCAAAAGCATTCACCTTCATTATAGCCAGTGATGTCAGGTCACCATCCTGAAATTCCGATTGCAGTTCAAAGGAGCGTCTCTTAATGTTGAAAACACCCATTGTACCATCGCCGCTAGAAATACAGACAGATCAGTGAAAAGTCAGAATGGAGAGACAGAGAGAGGTACAGAATTACATAGAGTGTATGTTATAGAAGAGACCAGTTGGACCAACCAGTCACTCTCCAAGCATCTCTTCCTATTCTTCTTTTCCTGACCCCAGCAGCATCACCCCCCCACCCCCCATTACCATTTTGCTCCCTTCTTTTATTGAACTTCTCATGAATACATCTATAATATTCTGTGGAAACGTCCACACTCTCTCTGGGAAGGAAGTTTCATTTCTAACTACCTGCATCTCTTTCAACCTCAGTGTTCCCAATGCAGCCTCCTCTCATCTGGTTCCACCTACCAGCCTCTGTCCCAGCCAGTCTCTGCCCTCTCACCGCTCCACCGGCTCCCTTCCCTCTCACCGCTCCACCGGCTCCTTCCCTCTCACCGCTCCACCGGCTCCTTCCCTCTCACCGCTCCACCGGCTCCTTCCCTCTCACCGCTCCTCCACCTCCCTGCCCTCTCATCACTCCACCAGCTCCGTTCCTTCTACATCCTCCATCCTGACCCAAGGTCTCAACCTGAAACCTCAACATTCTCTTTGTCTCCTCAGATGCTGCTTGACCTGTTGAGTTCTTCCAGCAGTTTGTTTCCCCTCGTTCTCTCTGTCATGACATCGGGCTTATCGCTGGGCTTTAATTTTCTCTCACATCCCCAAATTTCCCCCAGTGTGGAGGTAAAATCTGGAGGGAGTCAAGGAGAACGTGGGATCACAGTCAACAATCGACATTTTTTGTAGGCTTTATAGGGGAACTCGACAAGCCTTTGCTTTTTGACCTGAGTTTGGAATGTTTAGCAGTTGCTCCGTGGGACATTAGAGATTTTAGAGGTATTTTTAGAAATGGAACTGAACATAAAAGTCTCCTTATATGCAGATGATCTCTTGTTGCTTATTTCCAACCCTGAGATCTCTTTATCAACTATAGTAACTTTGTTTGCCCAATTTAGTCAATTTTCGGGGTATAAAATACATTTTCATAAGAGTGAATTACTATCCATAAGAGGGCCTTTAGCAATTTATGCTAATTTCCCTTTTAAAATAGTTAAAGACCAATTCAAATATTTGGGAATTACAGTTACAAAAAGTTGTAAGAACTTATTAAAAGGACATTTTTCAGGTTTAATTAACCAAACTAAAGAGTCATTGTCGGGATGGACACCCTTATGTATGACGATCATTGGACATATTAATGCAATTAGAATGAACATTTTACCTACATTTTTGTATATGTTTCAATCTTTACCAATTTTTATATTACCATTAAATTCAATCATTTCTTCATATACATGGCAAGGTAAATAGCCCCATATAAATAAGGACCAAAAGGAATGGGGGTTTATTGCTTCCTAATTTTAGATATTACTAAATGGCAGTCAAGATACAAAATTTATTGTTGCTATTACAATTTGATATTTTAGATCTCTCTTGGGTAGAAATGGAAGTGAGTTTTTCTAAAAATTTAGCTATGTTGGCAGTTCCAGGTTCTTCTCATTTTTGAAACTGACAGATAATGAGACAGATTAAGGTTAGGGGCACAATTTAGAAAAGGTTTTTGTTTTCTCAATCTTTCTCATGCTCGCCCTATTAAGAATCATCTTTTCCAACCATCTGTTTTGGATGTAGGTTTTAATGAGTGGGTCATTGAAACTTTTTTATGGTTAAAAAAGTTTTAGGGATCTGTACATTCGAGGTAATTTCACTTCATTTGAAAAACTAACAGTTAATTTCAACTTTGCTAACCATGGATTTTTTTTTAAAGATACCTACAAATTAGGCTTTTTTTTCAGTCCAAACTTCCTAATTTTCCTCGAATTCCCGAACCAATATCCTGGATTTATTTTTTGATTTAAATTTTTCTCATGGTGGATTGATAGCAACTATTTATAATAACTTGATGGATCTAAGAGCATGTTCAGGGAGGGGAATCAAGAATGAATGGGTACGAGATTTAAATATCAATTCCAGATGAAGACTGGGATACCACGCTTGATCAATAATACGGAGACGATGTTAACAGAGGTTGGTGATCCATTTGTAGTTCACGCTGTCGTCATCCTGAATACTGGGAGAAAATTAATTCCATCAGAAGCAATTAAGCAAGCAAAGGCGGCACTCAAATATAGGGACATTGTGGGCCAAGGGCAGCAAGTCTTGGCCTTGGGGCCAGTATACCAGCCTGGAACAAGGCTGCTCCATCTCAGAGACATAGGCTTGTGATAGTGGTCTGCAAGATCAGCCTCATTCAAGGCTGATACAGCTGGCATCACAACCAGATGCTACATTTTCTCACAGCAGTGGTGGAAAAATCGGTGGACGAGTTTTAACACTCTACCTCCCCTTTCATCCTGTTAACAGCATTTATCTGAGAAGGTGAGGGTCAAGCTGGAATCGCTACATCAAGATCAGATTCTGGGCAGCTAGGTAGGCAACATGATTGGAAGATGGCCAGAGGCTCTGATTCCCAAATGAAATCGTGGAAACCAACATCAGACCAGGCTTTGTGCTGTGGTTGGCCTCACTCCATGTCGTTTAAATAATTGAGCTTACAGTGCCCTGCGAGGATACCTAGTGGAGGAGGCCTATGAGCGCAAGAAACTGAGGTACGCTGAGCTTGCAGCTAATGTGCAGCAACGTGGCTGGAAGGCAAAGATCTGATCGGTCGAACTGGGATTCACTGCTGAACCCTCTGGTGGTGTCGTGGGTCTATCAGTGAAACAGTGAGGAATGACTTGATAGCCCAGAAGATACCACCACTCTCTTGGCCACTCCACATAGACTAGGTGGCGTCTCCCACATGGTGGATTTCCTTGCCTTGTCACACTAACTCGCATTTGTCTGTGCAGCTGGCTAAACCTGTATCCTGCAGTCCGAAAACTTTTCTCCTCACCTCATATTCACATTCAAATCATTGCTATACATTAACAAGTTAAGGAACTGAGTACCCATGAAACCAAACTGTGTCAACCAATGCTTCCTGCCACAGAACAATTTTATCTCCTACTTCTCTCCATTCTTGGATCCCAGATGCTTTCATTTTCATTTTGACCAGTTGTGAGTCTGTCTAACACACTCCCCTCATCACGTAAATCACGAAAATCTGCAGACAGCGTGGTTGAAGTAAAAACACAAAATGCTGGAGAAGCTCAGTTGGTCAAACAGTGTCCTTTATGTAGCAATGGTAAAAATACATAACTGACGATTCACGCTTGAGCCCTTCATCAAGTTATGAGAGAATGCCAGCGGCGGCTGAACAAAAGATAGATGGGAAGGGGTGTGGTAAAGGCAGGAGATGATAGGTGGAGAAGGGAGGAAGGGAACAGCAGCAATGAGGGAGATAAGGGATGGCTGGGTGGGTAAGGGGGAGGGGAGCAGAGAACTGGGAGGAGAAAGAAGGCTAGCAAGTTTAGCAGAAAGCAGAGAAGTCAATGTTAAGGCTATCTGGCTCTCCAAGCAGATGGCATTAAAATACACCTTATATTTTCTGTCTGGGCACTCTCCAGCCAGATGGCCTTAACATTGACTTCTCTGATTTCTGCTAAACTTGTTTGCCTTCTTTCCCTTCTCCTTTCCAGTTCTCCCCTCCTTTCCCCCTTATCCACCCAGCCATCCCTCCTCCCCCTGATCACTGCTGTCCTCTCCCTTCCTTCTCAACCTAGCATCCCCCTCCGCCCCATCTTTTGTTCAGACACCTGCCAGAATCTTCTCATACCTTGATGAAGGGCTCAAGCCCGAAACGTCGGTTCTGTATCTTTACCTTTGCTACCTAGAGGACACGGTTTGACCAGCTGAGCTTCTCCAGCACTTTGGGTTTTTATTTTTGCCCTCATCAACCCAGATGTTAATCAAATTCATGCTGACTGTCCATGATTAATCCAAATCTTTCTAAATTAAACCAGATCTTAGAGTCTTACGGCACTTAAAGTAAATCAAACTGATGAAATATAAGCAAAACTAAAAAGCATTGGTTGTAGAATAAATATGGACCAGAAGATCAAGTTTTCTTCTACTCTGCTTTGAAGCAATGCAATGGGAACTGTATCAAATCATGGATTTAAAAGCTGTATTAACTTGGACTTCCACATCCATAACCTCCAGCTTCATGTTCAAATCCTTCCAACATCTTCACCTTCTGTCTGTAAAGGATGTGCAAACCTCAACATTTCATTTGCAATTGGTGACCTGGAGGTCTCCAGAGTGATATTAGAGTAAACATCCCACCTCAACTTACTCCAAAGCACCTTAAAACTATGCCCCCTCGTGTTAGCCATTTCAGCCCTGGAATAAAGCCTCTGGCCGTTGACATGATCAATGCCTCTCATCATCTTGTACACCTCTATCAGGTGTCACTCCAAGGCGAAAAGACCAAATTAATTTAACCTATCCTCATAAGGAGTGACCTTCACACAGTGACATCAGAGCGACCTCCAGAGTCCACCCAAGTACAATCCCCTGAGTCAACCATCACAGTAAACCCATCCAGCTAGCTGAGCTCTCGCCATACCTCGCTGTCAGCAGGATCTTCTTCTTTTGATCGATAGTGATGTCACTGATATAATCGTCATGGTTTTTCATTTCCATGAACGCAGTTTCCTTCCGCAAGTCCCAAACTTTCAATAAACCGTCCTCATCGCCCGTGGCAAAAAGATTTTCATCAATCAGCTTCAAGCTATTAATTGCAACACTGGTGGGAAAAAGAAGCAACAGATTCACAGCTGAAGTGTAACAGAAGTCGAAGGTCGGTCATAGCGTCACACAACTTGGAAACAGATCCTGTGACCTGACTCGCCCATGCCAACCAACTGGGAGAACGTAGAAATCTACAGCACAGCACAGGCCCTTCGGGCCACAGGGTTCCGCTGACCTAATAACCTACCCTAACAACTGCCTAGAATTTCCCTATTGCGTAACCCTCCATTTTTCTCAGCTCCATGACCTATCTAGTTTTCTCTTAAAAGAGCCTATTGTACCTGCCTCCACCATCTTTGCTGGCAGCACTTTCCATGCACCCACCACTCACTGTGTGGAATGACCTACATCCCACCTCAACTTACTCCAAAGCACCTTAAAACTATGCCCCCTCGTGTTAGCATTTCAGCCCTGGGATAAAGCCTCTGGCCGTTGACATGATCAATGCCTCTCATCATCTTGTACATCTCTATCAGGTCATCCCTCATCCTCTGTCACTCCAAGGAGAAAAGACCAAGTTAATTTAACCTATCCTCATAAGGAATGCTCTCCAATCCGGGCAACATCCTTGTTAATCTACCCTTCACCCTCCCTGCAACATCCACATCTTTCCTATAAAGAGGTGAGCAGAACTCAACACAATATTCCAAGTGGAGTTTAACTAAGATCTTGTATAGCCTCACGGCTCTTGAACTCGATCCCATGGTTAATAAAGGCCAACCCTCCATGCACCTTCTTAACAACACCATCAACCTATACAGCAGCTACAAGTGTCCTGTGGGCCTAGGCCCCAAGATTCTTCAGTTCACCCACACTGCTCAGAGCCCTCCCATTAACATTGTCCTCTGCCTTCAAATTTGACTGACCAAAATCAATCACTGCATTTTCCTGGATTAAACAATTGCCTGAACTGGTGCCATGCACCTGCATTTGGCCCATATCCTTCCAAATTTTTCCTATCATTGTACTGTCTAAAACGACTTCTGAACATTGCAATTGTCCCTGCCTCTACCACTTCCTATGCCAGGTCATTCCACTTGCCCACCACCTTCTGTGTGGAAAAAAACGAGTGCCTTAACTCCCTTGAAAAATTGCCCTCTCACTTTAAATGTACACCCTCTAGTTTTGGGACTGCCCTACCCTGGAAAAAAGACTGAGTGTTTACCGTATCCATGCCTCTCATCATTTTACAAGCCCCAGGAAAAAGTCCCAGCCTCTCCTGCAACTCAAACCCACCAGTTCTGGTGACAATCTCATGGATCTTTTCTTTACCCATTCTAATTAAATGACATTCTTCCAATAGTAAGATGACCAGAACTGCACACAATCAGCCAACGTAACATGGCATCCCAACTCTAGTATTCAATGCCCCGAATGAAGGCAAACATGCAAATGCCTTCCTCACCACCCTGTCTACCTGAGTGGAGGACCTGAGAATCTGCTCTATAGTTCAGTTGGTGATACGTGATTTGTGAACGTTTCATGAATGTCATTTTTTAAAGATGATATGACAGAGGGCTAGAGGGAAGTGGAGTGGATGCAGGGCAAGGAGCAGAGGAGGATAAGAGAGAACCTGTCAGAACTGATCACAATTATGGGGTTAGAGAGCAAGAAGGTTTTGTTCAAAGCAGACATCAAGGTGCAGGTCAGGGCTCAGAGGTACAAAAGGGATTGGAGGAAGAGCTTCTTCCCCGTTCCCATCCCAAACCCTGCTCCTCTCACACCCTCACCCTGTCCACCCTTCCGGCACCCACCGGACCCTTCTATCCTACTCCTCTCAAACCCTACTCCCCCCAAAACTCTCCTCCCCTCATCATACCCTGCACCCCTCCATAATTTATATCCACGCTAGTTAAACCATCGACACCATCAGTGGAGGGGGAAGTCCTCCATTTGGTCACCCACACCCCCAGCGTGAGATCACCCAACCCACCTGCCCCGCTCTCCTCCTACCCTTCCCTGGATCCTCTCCCACACTTACCTCCAACCTCCTGCACAATTCTCTTGCCCAACTCCCCTCCTCATCACTGCTCCACCCCAGACACTCCACTGTCCCACAGCACCCTTCTGCCCTCCCTCTCCGTCCCCATTGCGCTCAGTTGTACAACTCTTCAGCCCATCACAGCAGTGCTGATCAGGTATCATACTGACATTAGTCCCATTTGCCTGCTTTAGGATCATGGTCCATGCCTTGCCCTCTGTGTCTGTCTGATGGCCTTTTACACCGAGAGACAGTATTTGATTTCACCATCTATCCTGGCAGTGAGTTCCAAACATCAAAGGCTCTCTATGTAAATTGCTTCTCAAATCCCCTCTAAACTCCTTTCTCTGACGTTAAATCTCTGGCCTCTTAGTTAGCGTAGCAGTTAGCACAACGCTGTTAAAGCACCAGCGACTGGGGTTCAAATTCTGCACTTATCTGTAAGGAGGTTGTATGTTCTCCCCGTGTCTGCATGGGTTTTTCCCAGAGGTTCCAGTTTCCTCCCACCCTGCAAAACATACCGAGGGGGGGGGTAGGTTAATTGGGTGGCATGGACTTGTGGGCCAGAAGGGCCTGTTACCATGGTGTATGACTAAATTAAAAAATAAAAATACCCCTTCCTTGGGAAGAGGATTTGGATAATTGACCATCATGTGCCTCAGGAGTGAATGTGTGGCAACCTCTTATATACCTCCATCAGGTCATTCTCCATCTCCTTTGCTCCAGGGAAAACAAGCCCAACTAATCAAATCCCTCCTCATAAATAAAGTTCTCCAATCCATATCCTGGTGAATCTCCTCTGCACACTCTCTCATACCATCCCATCCTTGTTGCAGAGTCAGTGTCACACTGCATAGAACAGGCCCTTTGGCCCAAATGGTCCATGCTAACACACCACATGCCTTCTTAACACCATCAACCTGCGCAGCAGCTTTAAGTGTTCTCTACCATTACTCTGCGTTTGGTCCGTGTTTGCTCCAACTCCCTCCTGCTCATATATCTATCCAGTTTCTCCAGCTTCCCCTGGCAGCTTGTTCCACCCCTTGAATGAAAACAAGGCCTCTCAGCTCCCTCCTAAATCTCTCCCCTTAGACCTATGCTTTCCTGTTCTAGAATCATCTAACCCAGGAAACTGACACTGTATTAACTTTATCCATGCCCCTGATGTTTTTTGCAGCCAAGTGTGGCTGAACCAGTTCTGTCGGATTGCAACATAACATCCCAATTCTTAAATTCTATAGCCCAATCTGTAAAGTCAAACATCCTGTATCAAGGGTGCACGTCCAATTCCGGGCCTTGTCCCTACACATCCAATCCTGGGCCTCGTCACGTCCCCGCATGTCCAATCCCGGCCCTCGTCACGTCCCCACACGTCCATTCCTGGGTCTCATCACGTCCCCACACATCCATTCCTGGCTCGCCACGTCCCTGCACGTCCATTCCCGGGCCTCGTCACGTCCACTCCCATCCAATCCCGGCCGTCACGTCCCTGCACGTCCATTCCCGGGCCTCGTCACGTCCCCACACATCCAATCCCGGCCCTTGTCACATCCCCACACGTCCATTCCTGGGTCTCGCCACGTCCCCGCACATCCATTCCCGGGCTCGCCACGTCCCTGCACGTCCATTCCCGGGCCTCATCACGTCCACTCCCATCCAATCCAGGCCCTCGTCACGTCCCCACGCATCCAATCCTGGCCCTCGTCACGTCCCCGCAGCAAATCCAATCCTGGGCCTCATTAAGTACCTGTGAGCTTTAGGAATCCTCTTTGCCAACTTGCCACTTTCAACATTGAGAATGTGAATTGATTTATCCTTTGAAACTGTGAAAAGTTCTGCAAAGAAGTAAATGTCATGTGAGTTCTGAGAAACACCAGGGAGCTGAGAGCCAGTGAGGTCTCTCTGTACCTCCTGACTAACCCCAGCATCAGATGCTTTCATCACTCTCAGTATGCAAGGTGTGGCAATCCAACAGTTACTTCCCACTAGCAGGCTTCTCTTCACACTCAAGGCCAAGGTTAGTCAACATGGTGAGACCAGCATATTTTTTTTTTTTTTTTTTTTAAATTTTTTTTTTTTTTTTAATTTTTTTATTTTTCACACCATAAATCACATGAGACCAGCATATTCCTGAAGGAAAAGATACTGGCATCTCTCAGAACAAATTAGATGATCCGGGAGTGCTACCAATCAATTATGGGATGCCTGCCACTCTTGGGGCTTCAATTAGATGCAGATAGGACCTAGTACAACACCAACTCCCCAGCTTGTGCAAAACAGCCAATAACGACCACGAGACCTTACCCTCCCCGCTGTGAGTGAATGCCACCTTCCGACACGATTTCAGGTGGTGTCCCGACGACCACAGCTCCTGATTTCCTGACTCTTCGCATGAATACGAGACACTGCAACACATTTCAAGCAGACAGTTTTGTTACCCGTGTATTTCAAATTGCTTTTCTGTGCTTCGGCTTGTGGCCTCACTGCTCACACCTCAAGAGGAATCATGGACCCGAGAATCTTCCACTGTTCATGGTCAACACTGATACTAAATACAGAGTGAGGTACCTACTGCCACATAACAAGAGGACTATGATGACCTATTGAAGGGGAAGCAACAGGGGGAGGACCCAACTAACTGTAAGTCTCCGTATATAATGAATGGGCAAGGTAGGCGATAGTTGGAGGATGATGGGTGGCAATGCAATCAGTGGGAAGGAATTAAGGTGTGAATTAGAATTTATATCAAGCACCTCCTCCTTGTCAATTTGTATAGGTTCCATGGCCTCACCACTCGTTAACCTCACTTTCACAGACTGACTCCATCTCCTGAGTAAATACAGATGTAAAAAACCATTTAACATCTCCCCCATATCTTTTGGCTCCATATGTAGCTGACCTCAAAGAGGACCAATTTTGTCCCTTGCTATTCTTTTGCTCTTGATATACCAGACCTTATGGTATAGGAGCAGGGGCAAAGCCATTCGACCCATTGAGTCTACTCCGCCATTCCATCATGAGCTGATCCATTCTCTTGCTCAACCCCACTCCCGTGCCTTCTCCTCGGATTCTGACTTTTCCCATGCTTATCAATCTCTGCCTTAAATACACCCAACAACTTGGCCTCCGTAACTGCCCGAGGTAACAAATTCCAGAGCTTCACCAGTCTCTGGGTAAAGAAATTCCTCTGCGTCTGTTTTCAATGGACGCCTTTCAATCCTGAAGTTGTGACCACTTGTACGAGACTCCCCTGTGGGAAATAACTTTGCCACACCTGCTCCGTCCAAGCCTTTCAACATTCAAAATGCTTTGATAAGGTCCCCCCCCCCCCCCCCCCCACATGCTTCTGAACTCTAAGGAGTGCACTCCAAGAGCCGTCAAATGTTACTCATATGATAATCCCTTCATTCCAGGAATCATCCTTGTGAATCTTATCTGAACTTTCTCCAACTCCAGTACATCCCTTCTTAAATAAGGAGCCCAAAACTGTAACCCATACTCCAGGTGAGGCCTCACCAGTGACTTGTAAAGCATCAACATCACATTCCTCTGGATATGAATACATCTGTAGAAGGCCTCAGCATTTCCCTTCCACTTTGCCTGCCAAAGCAACCTCATGCCTTCATGATAATCATTCTTGATTTTTTTCTTGCATTTTTAAGCTTCTCAAGTATCTCATTGGCAGCTCAATGTTCTGGGATCCCAGGGGGATGAAAGGGGAAGGGGTGGCATTGCTAGTCAGGGAAAATATCACAGATCACAGCTGTCCTCCGACAAGACAGGCCAGCGGGCACGTCTACTGAGGCAATATGGGTGGATCTGAGGAATAGAAAAGGGATGACCACATTCATGGGATTGCATTTCAGACCACCCAATAGTCAGTAAGAATTGAACCAAATCTGCAGAGGGATAGCAGACAGCGGCAGGAAACAAAGTTGTGATGGTGGTTTTAACTTTCTGCATACTAAATGTGACTTCCATTCTGTGAAAAAAGCTTGGGTCAGAGTTTGTTAAATGTGTTCAGTAAAGTTTTATGAATCAAGATATAGAGGTCCCAACTACAGAGTGCAATACCGGATCCCCTATTAAGTGATGGAAGTGCATGTAGGGGAATACTTTGGTGTAATGGAAGATTTAAACCATGTTTTTTTACTTTTACAGCTTTTGCTTCTGCAAGGCTGAGAACCTGCTTGTTGTTAGAATCAACAGACATAAGCTAAATTCCACCGAGGGACCAGAGATGCAGTTATCTGACGAAAGGACATTTGTGTACCAAGAACATTTAATCTTCCTGCTTGTTTTGGTCACAGACTGTCAGAGGCCTAGCCTTGATGCAAAATAAACCATTGTATTCAAAGTGATAAGCTGAAAATTATGTTATTCGATAGAAGCCTAGGCATGCTAGCTTGCTTGCTTATCTTTCTTTCTGTGTTGGGAATAGGTGCTTGGGTAAGCAGTTTATGGGTAATATAAGCCATGGTCCCGCTGCTGAAGTTTGAGACTCTCCGAGAGGTGGCAACATCTCTCAGCAAGATGAAGAACTTCTAGAGTCCAGCCAACGTCCCGGTCGGGGGAGGTGGAGAAGCTGCTACCGGCACCCTGACAACCTACTACAAGTGTGCGGTTGTTGCCTCGCCTCGGCAGTTGGGACCAGACCAGGCATTGATAAGTGTAATTGGGAAGGGCTTGCATATTGTAGTTTGAAATCAGCTTTTGAATTTTAATAAACATTTGTATAAACTGAACTGCTCTCGGTGTGTGTGTCTATTTTCTTTCGGTAGCTCAAACACTGTGACCAAACTAAAACAAAGTGAGAGGTACAAGTTTACCCAGGACATTTGGGTCCAGTAATCATAATGCCATCGGTTTCAAGATAATTATGGATACGGATAGTCTGGTCCTCGGGTTGAGATTCTAAATTGGAGAAAGTCTAATTTTGAGGAAATGAGAAAGGATCTAGAAGGAGTGGATTGAGACAAGTTGTTTCCTGGCAATGGTGTGCCAGTTAAGTGGGAGACCTTATAAGAGTACAAGACTTTGTATGTTCCTGTCAGAATGAAAGGCAAAAGTTAACAGGCAAAGGGAACCTTGGTTTCAAGGTATATTATGGATCTGGTTAAGAACAAGAGGTGTATGGCAGTTGAAGGCAAAAAGGAGCAAATGAGGTACTTGAGGAGCAAATTTTAAAAATGCAGGAGGGCTAAAAGACAACATGAGATTGCTTTGCCAGGCAAGGTGATGGAAAATTCAAAGATCTACAGTTATATGAACAGCAAAAGGATAGCAAGGGACAGAATGGGTATTTTGCTTCTGTATTTCCTTTGGAGACTGACACTCTGGAAGTGAGGCAAATCAGCAATGAGGGCATGGAGCCAAAACAAATTCAAGTGGAAGAGGTGCTTGCTGTCTTGAGGCAAATAAGACTGACATTAGTAATTGGTAAGCTTACCTCGTATTTCACGAGGATGTACAAGTATTTGGATAGCCAGGGATTGATTAGCGATAGTCAGAATGGATTTGTGCATGGTAGGTCATGTTAAACCAATCTAATAGAGTTTTTCGAAGACGTTACCAGAGAGTTGATTAAGGAAAAGCTGTGGATGTCATCCACATGGATTTGAGTAAGGCCTTTGACAAGGTCCCACATGGGAAGTTCATCAGGAAGGTTCAATCACTCAGTATTCATGGTAGTGAACTGGATCCGACAATGGGAGAAGCCAGGGAGTGGTAGTGGATGACTGGAGGCCTGTGACTAGTGGTGTGGGACCATTGTTGCTTGTCATCTATATCAATGATCTGAATGATAATGAGGTAAATTAGATCAGCAAGTTTGAAGATGACACAAAGAGTGAAGGCATCGTGGACAGAGAGGAAGACTTTCAAAGCTTGCAGAAGGATCTGGACCTGCTGGAAAAATAAGCTGCAAAATGACAGATGGATTTTAATGCAGACAGGTGTGAGGTGTTGCACTTTGAGAGGACAAACCAAGGTAGGATATACATTTTTTTCCATACCTGATGAAGCCCCTAATCCAAAATGTCAGTTATGTCTTTGTTAACTTTGTCAATATCTTTGTTAATAGAAAGGACACTGTTGAGTTTCTCCAGCATTGTGTTTTTACTTCAACCACAAGGACTGTAGATTTTCGTGTTTTACTTAGGCCATACACGTTAAGTGGGACGGCACTGAGAAGAAGCAGCAGCATCCGGGAATGCAGATATACAATTCCCCGAAAGTGGCATCACAGGGAGATAGTTTCGTCAAGAGAGCTTTTGGCACATAGGCCTTTGTAAATCAAAGTATCGAGTTTCGGATATTATGATTAAGGTTTTTAAGACATTAGTGAGGCCAAATTTGGAGTCAGTTTTGTCAACAAACTTCAGGAAAGTTATCAAGGAGATTGAAAAAGTGCAGAGAAGATTTGCAAGGATGTTTCAGGGATTAAGGAACTGAGTTACAGGGAAAGGTTAAACAGATTAGAACTTTATTCCCTAGAGCGTCAGAAAATGAGGGAAGATTTGATTGAGGTATACAAATGATGATGGGTATAGAGTAGTGGTTCTCATCCTTTTTCTTTCCACTCACACACCCTAGGCCATCGATGCTCTGTGATTAGTAAGGGATTGCTTAAGGCGGGATGTGAATGGGAAGGTTGAGAATCACTGCTCTAGACCCAATTGTTACTGAAATATTTTGCTTGAGAAAAATTGTCATTGGCCCATTTCCTTTGGAGTTATGAAACTGCTAGATCACAAAACCATGCACATAATGAGTTAATTAGAGACGATTAAAACTGTGGTTTTCAAACTTTTTCTACAAAGCACCTGTAGCATAGTGAATACTTAAAGTGGTATGCGAGTGGAGGAAAAAAGTTGAAAATCACTGGTACAGAGTAAATGAAAACAGGCATTTTCCAGTGGATAAGACAAAAACTAGAGGTCATAGGTTAAAAGTGAAAGGGGAAATGTTCAAAGGGAATATTTGATGGAACTTCTACACGGAGAGAGGTTGGAGTATGGAAAAAGCTGCCAGCTGAAGTGGTGACTGCACGATCCATTTTGATATTTAAGAAAAATGTGGACAACTACATAGATGGGAAGGGTGTGGAGGGATATGGTCAAGGTTCAGGTCTGTGGGAGAGCAGAATAACAGTCCAGCAGAGACAAAGAGCATCTTTCTGGGCTGTGTGTGGAATACGTACATGTATACATCTCCATCAACATCTCCTGCTGCAATGATGTCCCGTGAGGGGTGGAAATCAATTGTATTCACGATGGCACTGAAGGTAATGTCCTCTGGAGTGTCTCTTATCCTGGGCTCTCTTGTTTCCTCAACTTCAGAATGATCCTGTTGAAATAAACATGCCAATGTGAGGACAGTTACTCAGATACACTGCAGCAAATCCAGCTGACCTCGAACTTTCCAGAAAGTACGAGACAAAAAGCAATTCGCTGGAAACAGCCGAGGTCAGGGGGTGGGACGAAAGAGATCAGTACGTTAGCCCGGGGGAACTGTGGCAAGGCAGCTACTGGAAAGAGGCGAAAAACAAATTGGGAGAAGAGTGCGAGGGAGGGAGGGGCTGAGGGTAGGGGAGAGGAAAGGGGGCTGGGGGAGGGGAGAGGGAAGGGAGGGGAGGGGGACTGGGGGTAGGGGAGAGAAGAGGCTGGGGGTAGGGGAGACGAGGGGGATAGGGGTGGGGGTGAGGGGCTGGGGGTAGGAGAGAGGAGAGGGGGCTGGGGTGGGGGAGAGGGGGCTGGAGGTGGGGGTGAGGGGCTGGGGGTAGGGGAGAGGAGGGGGCGGGGGAGCGGCCTGCTGTGTCCGTTCTCGCTGTACTTCCACCCCGCTCCTCTTCCCCGCAAACCAGCCTCCGATACTCTCACCGCGGACAGCGCCATGTTGATTCCCAGAATGCACCGCCGCCCGCCTCACTGGGTCAAAGTTCGGCGGAGGAGGGAAGGAAGAGGAGGAAAGAAGGAGGGAAAGAAGGCAGGGAGGGGAAAGGAAGGATGTGCAGGTGATGAAGGGGAGGGGTGAAATAGTGGGAGGGAGCAAAGTAGGAGGGGAGGGGTGAAATAGTGGGAGGGAGCAAAGTAGGAGGGGAGGGGTGCAGAGGATAGGGAGAAGGAGGTGGTGAGGTAAGAGGAGGGGAGGGAACAGAGGGAGTGGAGAGGGGGAGGTGCTGAGAGGAGGTAAGGGTGGTGCAGAGGAAGGGAGGAGAAGAGGGGAGAGGAGGAAGGAAGGTGGGGAGAGGGATGAGGGAAGGTATAAGGGAAGTGTGGAGTTAAGGAGGGGAGAGGGACAGGAAGAGCATGAGAGAAAGGGATATGGGGTGGGTGGGTGGGTGGGTGGGTGGGTGGGGAGGGAGGGCGGGAGGGGTGGAGGGAGAGAGGTGGGATTGGAGGGTGGAGAGAAGAGCAGGAAATGGATGGATGGGAGAGGGCAGAAGATGGGAGAGGGGGAGGGTGGGGAAGGGGGAGGATGATGGGATGGAGGTGAGATTGGGAGAGGAGGTGGGTGGGGAGAGGGTGGCAGGGAGTGGGCAGACAACAGCAGGGGTGAGGGAGAGGGCAAGAGGACAGGAGTGGGGAGAGAAGGAAGGAGTGCAGTGGAAAGTGTAGGTAGGGGACAAGGAGAGAGGAAGGGAAGGGCAGGAGGGTAGGTGGTGAGGAGGTAGTAAGGTTCCAGTGCAGCCCAGGTGGGAGAGACGGGCAAATGGACCTGGAGATGTTCTGGGGCGTCACTGGCTGTGATTGGGGACAGGGGCCAAGCTGAGGGTCATGGGACTGGTGATCACTGACAGACGATACAAGACAGTGGATTGTGTGCCGGGGTCCTTGGGAGACCATTCCTTTCCATCAACACCTCTGTCCCGGAGGAGTCACGCGATGGAGTAGTGGCCGGACGGTGAACTCCAGCCCTCTCCAGAAAAGTCGGGAAAAACAAGAGAAAACACAAAGGCACAGAAATAAAAGTTACAGAAAAGTGAGTATAAAGGTGGAAAGAAGATGGCGACAAAAAAAGAAAAGTCGAAAGCAACGGTAAGAAGAGAGGAAGAGAAGACAAAGGAGGAAAAAGGTGAAGGCCTTACCTGTCCGAAGAGGCCCGCTGCGGAGAGAGAAACCCGCTCCCTCAGGTCGGTAAATAATGGACTACAAAAATGGCTCGCAGAGCCGAACAAAAGTGCGCAAACGCGCATGCGCGAAGTTTCGCGCATGCGCGATGCGAATGAAAAAAAACACACCGACGGGAGGGGGGACCAGCTGGGGAGTCGATCTCCACAGCCGGCAACGACAGCTGCAGAACACCTGCAGCAAGAAGAGACCACAGAAGACAATAGAAACAAGATAGAAGAGGAGGAAAGGGCAACAAAGAAACAACAGATGGTCAACTCAGAGGAAGAAGAAGAGGAAGAGTATGGTGAAATAGAAGAAGAAAAGAGAGGCAAGGTAAAGGATATACTTGCTCTTATTAGAGGATACATGGAATCATTTAAAGAATGGCAAACACAGGAATTTAAGGATTTAAGAAAAAGAATAAACAACACAGAGGAGAAAATAATTAAAATGGAGATGACCTTAACAGAAATGGGAAAAAAAATGGACAAGATGGAAGAGCGGGCAGTAGCAGCAGAAATGGAGGTAGAAGACTTAAAAAAGAAATTGGAGAAATCTAATAAAAAAACTAAAGAGACACAAGAACTACTAGCTCAAAAAATAGATACAATGGAGAACACCTCTGTCCCAGCTGCCTCTACTCCCAGGAGGTGTTCCATTCTAGAACATCCAAGATGTCCTCCTTCTTCAGAGAACATGGTTTCCCCTCTACTGCTATCAACTCCATGCTGACCTGTGCATTTGCTCTGGCCCCCTCCGCCCCAAGATACAATGAGGACAAATTCCCCTTGACCTCACCAACCACCCCACCTGCCTCCACATCCAACATATTATTCTCTGCAAATTCCACCACCTACAATATGATCCCACCACCGAACATATATTCCCTCCTCTTCCCTCTATGCAGGGATCACTCCCTCCGTGAGTCCCTCATCCACCCATCCCTTCCCACTAATAATCCACTTGGCACCTACCCCTGAGACTGCAGGAGATGCTCCACTTGCGTCCAAACCTCCTCCCTCGCCACCATTCAGGGCCCCAAACGGTCCTGAGTGTAGCAAAGGTCATCTTCTGCATCCAGTGACCCCGAGGTGACTACACCAGGGAGTCTAGACGCAGGCTGGGGGATTGTTTCATTTACTGCCTTCACTCTATCCGCTGCAACACCAAGGACCTCACAGTGACCAACCATTTCATTTCCAAACACTCAGGTACTGCTAAATCGAGGCCACCTGGAGGGACAATCCCTTACCCCAACCAGATGACATTAACGTCAACTTTCCCAATTTATATTAACCCCTCCCCCTGAGTCTCTCCCTCTCCCTGTCTCGTTTCCTTCAGCTCCCCACCCCTTTCCCTTCTCTCTCCTGCCAAAGAGCTGCCCTCTTCCCCATCACTTTTTATCTTTTTTATCTGTAGCCTCTTACCTTGTCTCCCTGGCCCTTCCTCCCTCCTCTCTTCCTCTACCCTCCCCCACCTTTTTATTCACGGTTCTAACTGTTTTTCCACATTCCTGTTGAAGGGCCTAGACCTTTTACTTCAGATTTATTATCACAGTACATACATGGTATCACATACATTCTGCGATGCAGAATTGCCACCTATTAGTTGTGCAAAAAAACTGTACATAATGTCCGCATGCAAACAAATGTAAACAACTGTGCAATACAGAGAAAAAAAAGTATGAGTCCTTAAATTAGTCCCTTTTGAGGGGTCTGATGGTGGAGGGGTAGCAGCTGTTTCTGAACCTGGTGGTGTGAGTCTTGTGGCACCTGCACCTCTCTCCTGACGGCAGCAGCGAGAACAGAGAGTGTGCTGGGCGGTGTGGATCTTTGATGGTTGCTGCTACCCTCCAACGGATTCCTAAGGATGCTGTGTGATCTGTGAGTTTCTCCAGCACTTTTGCGTATTGCTTGGAGAGACAACTTCATGCTGGTCCTCGAACAGGAGGGTGTAGGTTTGTGAGAGGAGAGAGCAACATTTTCACTCAGACGATTCAAGGTTCCTTTATTGACAGGTGCCCGTAAAGGCACTAATCTGGTGGCCCCACCAAGAGGAGAAAGAGAGAGTCCCGACAGAGACACTGAGTGTCCGTGGTTCCTATCACCTCCTGCAGCCCTGTAACCTCCGTAGCCTCATGGATCCCTGGTTCCCACGAGCCAGTCTCCAGCAGCCGATGGCCTGGTGTGAGGTGTTCGGTCAATGAGCCCCTCACTGGTCCACCGTCTCCAGCCTTGTGGGGTCCTGTCCCAGCCCCCATGCCCCTCCTGGTCCCCTGCTGTGGTCACCTTCCCTGTAGGGACATCTCCTTAGTGGGAGGGTGGGTGGGGGGGGGGGGGGGAGGTGATCAATGTTCTCCTTTTCCTTGTGCCAGTCTTCTCCTCCCCTTATGCCGAGCTCAGGCATTGCAATCTTGGGCACGGATCTCTATCTCTGATGTAGCAACATCACCACCAGCTGTTTAAACCCGTATGGAGCAGTCATTGTAACGAGGGCAAACAGGCCGCATGGAGGAGTGCGGGAAGATATGCCTCTGATTTTCCTGCACTCCACCAGCAGAAAGGCAGTTCCCACCAACTTCAATGGTCCTCTCATCTGTGTCTGGAATGAGCTGCCCCCCATATTCCTCACTATCTCTGCCCCCCATTCTCCTCCCTATCTCTGCCCCCCATTCTCCTCCCTATCTCTGCCCCCATACTCTTCCCCATCTCTGCCCCCCATACTCCTCCCTCTCTTCCCCTCATTCTGCTCCCTATCTCTTCCCCATACTCCTCCCTATCTCTTCCCCAATAGTCCTCCCTATCTCTTCCCCATACTCCTCCCTATCTGTGCCCCCATACTCCTCCCTATCTCTTCCCTCATACTCCTCCCTATCTCTGCCCCATACTCCTCCCTATCTCTTCCCCCATACTCCTCCCTATCTCTTCCCCCATACTCCTCCCTATCTCTTCCCCCATACACCTCCCTATCCCCCATACTCCTCCCTATCTCTGCCCCCATACTCCTCCCTATCTCTGCCCCAAACTCCTCCCTATCTCTTCCCCATACTCCTCCCTATCTCTGCCCCCATACTCCTCCCTCTCTTCCCCCATACTCCTCCCTATCTCTGCTCCCAATACTCCTCCCTATTTCTGCCCCCATACTCCTCCCTATCTCTGCCCCCATACTCCTCCCTATCTCTGCCCCCATACTCCTCCCAGTCTCTGCCCCCCATTCTCCTCCCTAGCTCTGTAATCCCCCTCTGGTCTCCTCCACTCACCCCTATCTATGTAATCCCCTCCAGTCCCCCATATCTCCCTATTGCTGTAACCCCAGTTGGTCCACTACACTCCTCCCTATCTCTGTAAATACCCTCCAGTCCCCTACACCCCCCCCCCCCCGACATCTCTAACCCTCTGGTCCACTACACTCCTCCCTAGAATCAGGATTTACTGTCATGAACAAGACCTGAAATTTGTTGTTTTGTGGCAGCATCATTGAGCAAACATTCATATTATAACCATCTTACATCATTACTATAAATTTAAAAAATAAAAATAATACTGCACGAAAAGTAAGGCTGTGTCTTTGGTTCATTGATCATTCAGGAATCTGATGGCAGTGGGGAAGAAGCTGTCCTTGTGCCGCTGAGTGCTCGTCTTTAGGCTCCTGTACCTTTTCCCTGATGGTAGCAGCGTGAAGAGGCATGGTGGAGGGTGGTGGGGGTCTTTGAGGATAGAGGCTGCTTTTTCAAGAGACCTATCCAATGGAGTGAAGTCTGGTGCCTGTGATGTCGCAGGCCGAGTTAACAACCCTCTGAAGTTTATTCTTATCCTGAGAGTTGGTGCCTCCATACTAGGCAGTGATGCAACTAGCCAGAATGCTCTCCACAGGTCACCTGAGAAGTATTCAAGAGTTTTCGGTGACAAGCCGAATCTCCTCAGACACTTCACAAAGTATAGCCACTGGTGAGCCTTCTTCTTGATCCCACCTTCTTTGTGATGCCACATCTCTCTGCACGAAGAAGTACCCCAAATGTTCCCTTTAATCATTTCCCCTTTCACCCATAGCCCATGTCTTCTGGTTCTTGTCTCACCTAACCTCAGTGAAAAAAGCCTGCTTGCATTATTCTATCTTTTACATCTCCCTTCCTTCTTTTACAGTCCAGGAAATAAAGTACTCACCTGTTTAATCTTTCCTTGTAACTCTGTTCTTCAAGTCCAAGCAACATCCTCTGCACTCTTTCTAGCTTATCAATATCCTTCTCTTAGTTAGGTGACCAAATCTGCATAGGATACTCCAAATTTGGACACACCAATGTCTTGGACAACTTCATCATAGCAGCCCAACTCTTATAGCTTTCCTCGACCTGGATGACCAACACTCCAAGGGCTCTCCAATATCTTGTACAGTTGTAACATGATGTCTCTGCTCCTGTATTCAGCGCCCTGACCAATGAAGGCAAACACCTTCTTCACCACTGTGTCTATCTATGTCCCCACTTTCATGGAACTATGTATCCAAGTCCCAATGCTCTGTTCTACTACATTCCCTGGGGCCCTACAATTCATTGGGAATCTTACCCTGATTTAACCTACCAAGGTCCAACATTTTGTGCTGGTCTGAGTTAAAATCCAGCTGCCATTCCTTGACCCACTTCCCCATCTGATCCAAATCATGTTGTCATCTCAGATAACCTTCTCCACTGTTTACTATGCCACCAATCTTGAAGTCATCCACAAACTTAGTAACCATGGCAATGACATAGTCAACCAAGTTGTTAATTTAGATGACAAACAATGGAGTCAGTATCGATTCCTCCGTCATGTCACAGGCATCCAACTATCTTCCACTCCCACCTTCTCTCTCCTGCCACCAAGCCAACTCTGTATCCAATTGTCCAATTCACTGTGAGAGGCTGCCCCAGAAAAATCTAATCCACCAGATTTACTGGCAAGCCTTCAACATTTGGGGTTTCTCTTGTATTATGTTCTGCCATTTTGGTTGAATGCTTAAACCCAGTTGATGTGTCAAGATTAGCTTGAACCTGAACCTCTTTCACAGCTTCTTGCACAAAGGTCAAGTTCATGTTTACTGTCATCTGATTGTACAAATACAGCCTGATGAGACAGCGTTGTCCGGTCCTCAGTGCAAAAATGTGCAAACACACACCAGGCATAACACACATACATATGCAGTATGTACACAGTATAAAAATAAATAAATGTTGTTTATTAAATAGTAGAATCTCAGAGGGTTAGTATGAGCAGTTCGTTCAGTCGTTCAGCCAAGTGGTGCTGGTTCTGATACTCCTGAATCTCTTCCCCATCAGGGAAGATAACACACATACATCGTGGTGGGGGTCCTCAACAATTTTGCACGCCCTCTTCAAGCAATCCCTGAAGAGCACATCGATGGGGAGACGTCAGTGATTCCCTCTGCTGCCCTTGTGGTCCTGTGGATTGACTTCTGATCCAGTGCTCTACAGCAACTGTACCACACTGTGATGCAGCCGGCCAGGATGCTCTCGACAGAGCTCCTGTAGAAAGTTGACAGGATTGTGGCCGGTAGCCTTGCCCACTCCATCTTCTCAGGAAGTCATCTATTCTGGTCGAATTAACAGAATACAAAGCAAATATGAACCTTCATGAATGAAGCTGCGGAGTCTGATCATGTCATTACAAACTGGTTCAGCAGCCAGTCATCATCCCATTCCTTCTCGAAGATTGATGATATCTGAGGAAGAAAATGATCACTAGGTCTGGGAGCTGTGTGTTCCTGGATTTGTGTAAGTTAAGTTTGACATAAGGTCAAAGAGTGGAATGTGCAATCCAGGTGCCCTTCAGAAGCGGATATGAACATTGAGGGACTTTGACCCTCCATGGAATCAAGCCAAGATTTGCAACAGGTGTTTGTTCTGAGAGTGTCACACCCTCATACTGGGAGAGGGCTCCAGTAAATCAGTCTAAAAGCTGGGTGAACTGGCATTGGTTTTGGATTTGTGGATGAATGGCTCACCTCCCTTCATGTTGCAGTTGGAGTTGACACAGGAGGCTTTGTTCTATTGTCAGGAGTCGCTTCAGGTAAGTGCTGAGTTTATGGGATGTAATCAGTCCCTGACCTGCCTGCAACACCTGTCTGCAATGTTACAAATGTCCCCACCTCCACTACTTCCTCTGGCAGCTTGTTCCACTGTCCCAAGTGCCTTTTAAAATCATTCCCCTCATATTAAGTCTATGCCATCCAGTTTTAGACCCTACATCCTGGGAAAAAGCCCATGACTTATCTATGCCCCTCATGATTTTATAAATCTCTGTTAGGGTCCCCTCAACCTATACTCCAGGGAGAAATGGCCCAGCCTATTCAGCCTCTCCTTATAATTCAGTCCTGATAACATTTTAGTGAATCTTTTGTGCACTTTTTCCAGGTTAATGGCAACCCTTCCTATAGCTAGGAGACCAGAAACACTCTGTGTGGTCTTGCGAATGTTCTCTATTGGCGTAATGTGCCAATTCAACTCTTCTACAGAGTGTCCTGACCAATGAAGTAAAACATACCAAATGCCTTCTTCCCTTCTCTGTCCACCTGTCACCCCTTTTCAGGGGTGACCTCCAGGTCTCTCTGTTCTACAATGCTCTCTGGTGCCCAGCTATTCACTGAACAAGCCCTGCCTTTGTTTAACCTCCCAGCACTTTGAACCCTTTTGAGACCTCGTCAGTAACCTCCAAGTCACAACCCTCCTGCATGATTGCTGCTGCTAACCCATGTCTGCCAGATGTGGCCCAATCTCCAAATCTTCTCTCAAACACACCTGCTTCTTCAGCTCCTTTCCTCATTTATAGAACATGGTTCCCAAAACCTATCCCCATCAGGAACAGTTGGCGTAGCTGTTAGCGTCACCCCTTAACAGCGCCAGTGATCAGGACCAGGGTGCAAATCCTGTGCTGGCTGTAAGGAGTTTGTACATTTTCCCCGTGTCTGTGTGGGTTTCCCCCGGGGTCTCCGGTTTCCTCCCACCCTTCAAAAATGTACTGGGGATTGTAGGTTAATTGGGTGTATTGAGGGGCTTGGGCTTGTGGGCCAAAATGGCCTGTTACTGTGCTGAATGTCTAAAATTTAAAATAAACATTTGATTGCCTTTTTAATTTGATCTTTTTATTGTCCAGTGAAACACTGAATGTTTATTAAAGAAGCAACATAAACACAAGATCATTAAGTCTGTGGTGAACTGGGTCTGGCCTTCACAACTTTGGTACGCACCAGGCACCAGAGGCTTTTGCTACAGCGAGCCATTCCGAATTAAAACATTCCAGCACAGTGCAGGCCCTTCAGTCCACAATGTTGTGCCAACCTATATAAACCTACTTCATAACAATATGATGCTTCCTGACATCACGCTATTATTTTTCTTTCATTCATGTGCCTATCTAAGAATCTTTTGAATGTCTATTGAACCCACCTCCAACACCACCCCTAGCAATGCATCTAGGTCCCCACTAACTCTGTCTAAAAAATACCTCTGATGTCTCCCTTAAACTTTCCTCTACTCACCTTAAACAGATGTCCTCTGGTATTGACCATTGCCACTCTGGGGGAGAAAGGTGCTGGATGTCCACCCATAATCTTATTTACCTCTCATCCTTCATTACTCCAAAGAGAAAAGCCCAAGCTCATATTTTGTATTGGTTCATCACTGCCCTCCAAAGGCAAGGTTGGTATTGCTTGAGAATGAACAGCTTTAATTAAATTTATTTAAAATTATATTTAGACATACAGCACGGTAACAGGCTTACCACTAACACTAATAGGAAGGATAAACTGTGTTAAAATGAACATTTTCCCAAGGATACTGTGAGAGATGGGAAAATTGATCTAAAATTATGAACATGGAAGAAACTAAAGTCCATCAGTAAATGGCTGTAACCAGTACAAACAGGATAAGCTTGGGGGGTTAGGATGCAGGAAAGCAGAGTCAGCACGATTAACATAAGAATCTTCTAGTCTTTGTGACAAGACCATAAGACTAAGATAAGGAGTGGTAAGGAACAATAGAATGTAGGAAGTTGAGGTAGTCTGGATCAGATAAGGGTCTCCTAGCCCTGGACAGAAGTACCAAGTCCTACATATCTAATTAGCTAACCATACACAGATTTATACATATGAAATTAGCCAACCCTAGATAGAATGAGTCAACTCTGCATATCAAGAGACTGTAGCCCCGAGAATCAGGAAGGTGTGAATAAGGACAATGACATGATGGGGCACCCACAGGATACCCCCTGGTCCTCCAAGTATACTGAAACTGCACGTAGGCAGGAAGGATTGCCTATGCCAAACTCATCCAGGGGGCAGAAGAATGTAAGGGGGAGGGCACTCTGATACTGAAATTGACTGTATAAAAGTTGGGTGAGCCCCAGTATGTGTGTGTATTCCCAGGGTAAGGGGAAGCACCCAACTTTGCATTGTTGTAGTAATAAATGTTCTTTGTTCTCAATTTTTGTCTCGAGCAATTTCTTTAAAGGTACTTTAATTTCTAACAAATGGGGGCTCGTCCGGGATCACACTCCCTCCACTGACAGAGTACCCCGACGACGAGAATAGGTGCACCCCGGCTGATTCAGCTGGACTCACGGGCGACGGGTGGCTGGTCAGTGGAAGAAGCGAGTGATATCCGAGAAGAGGCATTGAGAAAAAACGACGGAAGGAAGCGCGCTAGAGCATTGCTACTGGAACTCGGTAAGAGTAATTTTACTTGTTTATAAGTATGGGAATAATGAGTAGCAAGGAAGAGAGTCCTGGTTCAGGATGTGAACACCAGATAGCTACGTACAGCCCGCTTGGGTTGATGTTATCTGAGTGGGGCACAGGAAAGACCCGTGGGAAAGACAAACTGACAATGGTCAGGTATTGTTGTATTGAATGGGTTAAATACCCGGTTAAAGGGAGCTCCGTGTACTGGCCAAAATTCGGATCCGAGGATGAATGGATGTGTCAAGCTTTGAACCTATGGCTCTATCAAAACCAGAAAGACAATGTTGAGAGCAGGGAATATGCAGCCTGTTGGCTCAAGGGACCCATTGAACAACTGGTTTTGAATGAGAAAGAATTCAGGGATAAGAGAGAGGAGGAACCTTTTGTCCCTGAATCACAGGGTTGGGATGTGTTACATTCCCTCCCTCCACCTTATGTTCCTCCTATGCCGGCTCCTATCTTTCCTTCCCCTCCTATGACCTACCCTTCTGCACCTTCCCCACCTCCCCCACCACTAGAGAAGAGAGAAGAGAGCAGGAGTGGTATGATAACTTGCTCACAAAGCACTCGATTACCACCTCTGTTGACAGGAGAGAGAGGTAACTTTAATTCAGAACAGCGTGAGACTCTTCAGGAAGAAAGGGCAGAACCCTTTGATTCATTTCCCAGGGAGCAGGAACCCAGACCTAATAAGCCAGAAACCAATTGGATGAGACCACTGCGGGAAGTTCCCATGGGAGAGGGTCTCGGTTTCGTAAATGTGCCCCTGACCAGTACTGAAGTGCGTAACTTTAAGAAAGAACTGACCTCCCTGATAGAAGATCCCCAGGGATGTGCCGAACAGTTAAGACCAATTTTTGGGACCAAATATATATACAATATGGGGGTCTCGACATAGAATCCCCAGCAGGGGAACAATTGGTACTAACAGGTTTTGTTACCAACTCAGCCCCAGACATTAGGAGAAAATTACAAAAGACAGAAAATTGGCATGAGCAGGGAATAACCCAGCTTCTACAGATCACACAAAAAGCATTTGTCCAGACATCTGAGGATAAGCAGAAAGCAAAGGCTAACATTTTGATGCGAGCAGTTAAAGTAATAGTAGATGAGTAACATGGAAAAAGGCAGGGACTGTGTGCCAGCTCCTGAATGTTGGGAGAAGTGCAGGGAGTGGGAGAGTAGAGACCAGAGATAATTTCATAAATCACGACTTCCCACTTCAGTCACTGACCAATATTGATTAAAATTCATGCTAAAAATTAAATGTCATAAATGATCGTTTTTCAATACTGTAGAATTAGCGAATTTAACTACCAGTTAATTCCAATTTATGAAATAAATTGTATTCAAATGTGATTTTGCACAGGGAGTACCTGAGAGTTGTGATGTTATAACATTTGCAGGGAGAAATGTTTGCGCAAATAGGGTGAGTTCTACACGTCTTATTTTAAGTGTATGTAAGATAAAGAAAGGATCTGATGTGTAAAGTGGCTGGATCAGCCAGTTGAAGGGGAAGTGTGCATGTCCCTTTAAGTGCACTGTGGCACTTGAAATTGAGGCTTCAGGCTCTTGTCTTGCAGTTAGAGGTATGGAGCCCTATCAATAGATTTAGTACATTTCTTCTACACATTCAGCAGTCAAGGTCCGTGAGTTTAAAGATCACCCACCTCTGGAGAATAAAGATACCTCTGGGGATTCCTATGGGGATTCCTATAAGTTTAATCATTCATTTCTCTGGTGCATTTTCCTCCGGAGTGAAATTAATGCCTCAGCACAATTTCTCTGTATTGCCGCTGTTATTTAATTCATGATAACTTTCCCCCATTCATCAGGTTTATATTTAAATCCGGTAGTGCGGAAGTTACATTGTAAATAATCACGGAGGTAAACCCTGCGCAACTGGATTCAACTTAATGGAGAAATAAACCTGCGAACTGGTCTATGGTGGTGTGTGAGTACTGCAATAGGTGGAATATGATTTAAATTGGTGGCATCGTTCAGAACAATTGGGCGCATAGGAATAATAGCATTAATTACTCACAGATCTTGTACCTGATACTATTCACTATGTCCCGGCTTCAGGACTGGGAAATTGGCATGGTACAGAGAAATTGGCATGGCACCAATATTTCTTGATTCACTAATGACTCCACAAGCTCCAGGATTCATGCAGCAAAACTTTAAGTGCAATATTATAGTAACTAGCCGGTACTTAAATGATTGTGTGTGCAATCAACATTGGAAAAATATGAAAGGTAATACAGGTGCTCCCCTACTTATGATTTTAAAACTCAAAACGGTCTCGGCTGCACCATTTCATCAGATGCAAGGATCGACAATGAGATAGACAACAGACTCGCCAAGGCAAATAGCGCCTTTGGAAGACTACACAAAAGAGTCTGGAAAAACAACCAACTGAAAAACCTCACAAAGATAAGCGTATACAGAGCCGTTGTCATACCCACACTCCTGTTCGGCTCCGAATCATGGGTCCTCTACCGGCACCACCTACGGCTCCTAGAACGCTTCCACCAGCGTTGTCTCCGCTCCATCCTCAACATCCATTGGAGCGCTTACATCCCTAACGTCGAAGTACTCGAGATGGCAGAGGTCGACAGCATCGAGTCCACGCTGCTGAAGATCCAGCTGCGCTGGATGGGTCACGTCTCCAGAATGGAGGACCATCGCCTTCCCAAGATCGTGTTATATGGCGAGCTCTCCACTGGCCACCGTGACAGAGGTGCACCAAAGAAAAGGTACAAGGACTGCCTAAAGAAATCTCTTGGTGCCTGCCACATTGACCACCGCCAGTGGGCTGATATCGCCTCAAACCGTGCATCTTGGCGCCTCACAGTTTGGCGGGCAGCAACCTCCTTTGAAGAAGACCGCAGAGCCTACCTCAATGAGGAGGAAAAACCCAACACCCAACCCCAACCCACCAATTTTCCCCTGCAACCGCTGCAATCGTGTCTGCCTGTCCCGCATCGGACTTGTCAGCCACAAACGAGCCTGCAGCTGACGTGGACTTTTTACCCCCTCCATAAATCTTCGTCCGCGAAGCCAAGCCAAAGAATCACATTTTCGGAAAGCTTACAGGGACTGTTGGGAGAGAGCAAGGCAGCGGGATCAGTATGAGGACTGATACAGTGCTGTCAATGTTAGACAAGGTACGTCTCCAATTAAGATTTTTTTTCAACTTATGCTGGGTCTGCTGGAACGCAACCCTATCGTAAATTGAGGAGCACCTGTGATGTTCTTCTATCTAAAGCCAGCTTTAGATAAACTCTTATCATTCTGACAAATCCAGGTCTAAGTCTAATTTTCCTCCAGCCTTTGAGCAAGCACTTCCACTGCTGCATCTTACTGATCACCTCCTCACCAATGAATCAGAAGACCATGGTGTATGGCACTCACTGCACAAGCAGTCTGAAAATGTGTACAAGCCTGTTCAACTTCATTTTACAAAATCAACAATCGGTTCCAGGCTCCCCAATGCTCTCTGTGGAGAGAAAATTGCCAGATTTTTACCCTTTTAATGCCCTTGGTTATGTTTGCCTCTTCTCAAAGATTACATGGCTGCACAGAGGAGCAAGGCTGAAAGTGCCTTGAAGTAATCTGTTGGCTGCACTTGTGACCTTTAGTCAGAAAATGCATGGGCTCTTGTCTCACTTTGGGTAGTGCAGCGGTTAGTTCAACTATATTACAGTGGCACTGATGAGTACATGGATGTGTTAGGAATTAAAGTACCTTTAAAGAAATTGCTCGAGACAAAAATTGAGAACAAAGAACATTTATTACTACAACAATGCAAAGTTGGGTGCTTCCCCTTACCCTGGGAATACACACACACACTGGGGCTCACCCAACTTTTATACAGTTGATTTCAGTGTAGGAATACCCTCCCCCTTACATTCTTCTGCCTCCTGCTGGAGAGGTTTGGCATTAGGCAATCCTGCCTGCCTACGTGCAATTTCAGTATACTTGGAGAACTAGGGGGGGGTATCCTGTCGGTGTCCCTTCATGTCATTGTCCTTATTCACACCTTCCTGATTCTCGGGGCTACAGTCTCTTGATATGCAGAGTTGACTCATTCTATCTAGGGTTGGCTAATTTCATATGTATAAATCTGTGTATGGTTAGCTAATTAGAAATGTATGACTTGGTACTTCTGTCCAGGGCTAGGAGACCCTTATCTGATCCAGACTACCTCAACTTCCTACATTCTATTGTACCTTACCATTCCTTATCTTAGTCCTATGGTCTTGTCACAAAGACTAGAAGATTCTTATGTTAATCGTGCTGACTCTGCTTTCCTGCATCCTAAGCCCCAAGCTTATCCTGTTTGAACTGGTTACAGCCATTTTACTGATGAACTTTAGTTTCTTCCATGTTCATAATTTTAGATCAATTTTCCCATCTCTCACAATCCTCACTTTTCTTTTAGATCAGTAATACTGATCTTTCACCATGATCAGTGTTACTGATCTTTGGTTACTAGTGTCAGTGTGACTGATCCCCCCCCCCCTTCCTCACTTTTCTTTTAGATCAGTAATACTGATCTTTCAATTGTAAGGTGTAGTTTTACCCAGCTGGTCAATAACCGAATTGTAACACCTGTGTAAAGTCTTTAGGTAGGGGAGCACCATGAAGGTCAGAGTAGCGAGTCCAGCTGCTTATTAGGGTTGCGAGTATCAGGCTCCAGTTCTCAGTAAAGAGTCTAGTCCAGCCCACACGTTGAAACATTGAAGCAGTGTCTTTGAACCACCCGACTTTTGTAAGCGTTGTCCTGACGAAGTCTGTGAGAGACGCTGCCTTCAGCAGCGAACGAGTAGTCAGGCGGTTCCGTTGAATTGTGGCTAGTATCTGATGTCCTCTTCAGCCCCGAACCCTAGGGCCACCGATCTCCGAAGGCTGTTTGGAGCCTGATATTAAAGTGTCAAGCAGCTCACGTTGTTGGAAACTGGTGCTCCCCTTCACGGGGTGATGAAAAGTGACCAAGCTGGGGGGGGATTGTTTCTTGTGATTTAACTGTGTGTTGCAGCTTGTCTGCTAACATTAGCATATGTATCATTGAACTTGTGAGTTGCAGCCTGTCTGTGTACATTAGCATATGTATTAACTCTCTCTCTCTCTGTTACATGTACAATCCTGACTACCATTCTGTCTGTCTTTGTCCCACCATGTCCTTTGTGCTATCGCTTCAAAACTCCTGTCTTTAATACCTGTGTAGGCTATGATACAAATTAGATGTACTCCACTAAAGCTGTTTAATTCCCCTGGTCCGTATTGGGATCCCTTATATCCCATTATGACTATACATTAAATCTATGCCCTGTCTACATTCTAAAGGAGCTGAATTGTAACCTCTGCTGCCCCTATTCCAGGGGGCTTAAAACATTAACGAACAATATTCCAAAGAAATTAGTAAACAACAATGAACAATACATGTAAAGCTCATTAAAAACAGCATTAAAATACAATAAGAACTGAATAAAGCACAATAAATGTAAAGCTCATTGAAAACTGCAATAAAATACAATAAGAACTGAATAATCAAAAGACAAGTAAAATACAACAATAACTGAATAAACCATTAAAGAAACGAAAAAAAATGTTAAATTACGGCACTTTGTAACAATCTGACTTTCCTTTGTGTTAGTGTAAAAATTGTAAAATGAAACACAAACCATATTTGCATGGGTTTTGAATATGTTAGACCTTATTAAAATGCAGTTGGAGCTGCTTGTCTGTATGGGGCACAACCCTCCAATTTGTTAGAGTGAGTACATAACAGACATTGCAGCACAAGAGCCCCTGCAAGAGAACTTGAAACATATTCAACCTTTAGTTCTGCCTTAAGTAAAATGCCTTGTGCCACAGCTCACAGGAGCTGGCCTTATTTAAAACAGTCTGTAAAACAGGCACCAAAAAAAAAGTTAAAAGATGTTCTTATGAAGATTGCACACACAATAATTTAAGTACTGGCTAGTTTCTATTATATTCCACTTAAAAGTTCTGCTGCATGAATCCTGGAGCTTGTGGAGTCATTATTGAATCAAGAAATATTGGTACCATGCCAATCTCATTCTAACATGCCAATTTCTCCAGTCCTTAAGTCAAGATGTACTGAATAGCATCTGGTACAAGATCTGTGAGTTCTCAATGACATTATTATTCTTATGCACCCAATTGTTCTGAACTATGCCACCAATTTAAATCATATTCCACCTATTGCAATACTCACACAGCACCATAGACCAGTTCGCAGGTTTATTTCTCCATTAAGTTGAATCCAGTTGCGCAGGGTTTACCTCCGTGATTATTTACAATGTAACTTCTGCACTACCGGATTTAAATATAAACCTGATGAATGGGGAAAGTTATCATGAATTAAATAACAGCGGCAATACAGAGAAATTGTGCTGAGGCATTAATTTCACTCCAGAGGAAAATGCACCAGAGAAATTAATGATTAAACTTATAGGAATCCCCATAGGAATCCCCAAAGGTATCTTTATTCTCCAGAGGTGGGTGATTTTTAAACTCACGGACCTTGACTGCTGAATGTGTAGAAGAAATGTATTAAATGTGTTGATAGGGCTCCATACCTCTAACTGCAAGACAAGAGCCTGAAGCCTCAATTTCAAGTGCCACAGTGCACTTAAAGGGACATGCACACTCCCCCTTCAACTGGCTGATCCAGCCACTTTACACATCAGATCCTTTCTTTATCTCACATACACTTAAAGTTAAGATGTATAGAACTCACCCTATTTGCGCAAACATTTCTCCCTGCAAATGTTATAACATCACTCAACTCTCAGGTACTCCCTGTGCAAAATCACATTTAAATACAATTTATTTCATAAATTGGAATTAACTGGTAGTTAAATTCGCTAATTCTACAGTATTGAAAAACGATCATTTATGACATTTAATTTTTAGCATGAATTTTAATCAATATTGGTCAGTGACTGAAGTGGGAAGTCGTGATTTATGAAATTATCTCTGGTCTCTACTCTCCCACTCCCTGCACTTCTCCCAACATTCAGGAGCTGGCACACAGTCCCTGCCTTTTTTTTTCATGTTACTCATCTACTATTCCTTTAACTGCTTGCATCAGAATGTTAGCCTTTGCTTTCTGCTTATCCTCAGATGTCTGGACAAATGCTTTTTGTGTGATCTGTAGAAGCTGGGTTATTCCCTGCTCATGCCAATTTTCTGTCTTTTGTAATTTTCTCTTAATGTCTGGGGCTGAGTTGGTAACAAAACCTGTTAGTACCAATTGTTCCCCTGCTGGGGATTCTATGTCGAGACCCCCATATTGTATATATATTTGGTCCCAAAAATTGGTCTAACTGTTCAGCACATCCCTGGGGATCTTCTATCAGGGAGGTCAGTTCTTTCTTAAAGTTACACACTTCAGTACTGGTCAGGGGCACATTTACGAAACCGAGACCCTCTCCCATGGGAACTTCCCGCAGTGGTCTCATCCAATTGGTTCCTGGCTTATTAGGTCTGGGTTCCTGCTCCCTGGGAAATGAATCAAAGGGTTCTGCCCTTTCTTCCTGAAGAGTCTCACGCTGTTCTGAATTAAAGTTACCTCTCTCTCCTGCCAACAGAGGTGGTAATCGAGTGCTTTGTGAGCAAGTTATCATACCACTCCTGCTCTCTTCTCTCTTCTCTAGTGGTGGGGGAGGTGGGGAAGGTGCAGAAGGGTAGGTCATAGGAGGGGAAGGAAAGATAGGAGCTGGCATAGGAGGAACATAGGGTGGAGGGAGGGAATGTAACACATCCCAACCCTGTGATTCAGGGACAAGAGGTTCCTCCTCTCTCTTATCCCTGGATTCTTTCTCATTCAAAACCAGCTGTTCAATGGATCCCTTGAGCCAGCAGGCTGCATATTCCCTGCTCTCAACATTGTCCTTCTGGTTTTGATAGAGCCATAGGTTCAAAGCTTTACACATCCATTCATCCTCGGATCCGAATTTTGGCCAGTACACGGAGCTCCCTTTAACCGGGTATTTAACCCATTCATTACAACAATACCTGACCATCGTCAGTTTGTCTTTACCGCGGGTCTTTCCTGTGCCCCACTCAGATAACATCAACCCAAGCGGGCTGTACGTAGCTATCTGGTGGTCACGTCCTGTGTCAGGACTCTCATCTCTACTGCCCGCTATTCCCATGCTTAGGAACAAGTAAAATACTCTTACCGAGTTCTGGCAGTACTGCTCTAGCGCGCGTCCTTCCGCCGTTTGTTCTCAATGCCTCTTCTCGGATATCACTCGCTTCTTCCACTGACCAGCCACCCGTCGCCCGTGAGTCCAGCTGAATCAGCCGGGGTGCACCTACTCTCGTCGTCGGGGTACTCTGTCAGTGGAGGGAGTGTGATCCCGGACGAGCCCCCATTTGTTAGGAATTAAAGTACCTTTAAAGAAATTGCTCGAGACAAAAATTGAGAACAAAGAACATTTATTACTACAACAATGCAAAGTTGGGTGCTTCCCCTTACCCTGGGAATACACACACACACTGGGGCTCACCCAACTTTTATACAGTTGATTTCAGTGTAGGAATACCCTCCCCCTTACATTCTTCTGCCTCCTGCTGGAGAGGTTTGGCATTAGGCAATCCTGCCTGCCTACGTGCAATTTCAGTATACTTGGAGAACTAGGGGGGGGTATCCTGTCGGTGTCCCTTCATGTCATTGTCCTTATTCACACCTTCCTGATTCTCGGGGCTACAGTCTCTTGATATGCAGAGTTGACTCATTCTATCTAGGGTTGGCTAATTTCATATGTATAAATCTGTGTATGGTTAGCTAATTAGAAATGTATGACTTGGTACTTCTGTCCAGGGCTAGGAGACCCTTATCTGATCCAGACTACCTCAACTTCCTACATTCTATTGTACCTTACCATTCCTTATCTTAGTCCTATGGTCTTGTCACAAAGACTAGAAGATTCTTATGTTAATCGTGCTGACTCTGCTTTCCTGCATCCTAAGCCCCAAGCTTATCCTGTTTGAACTGGTTACAGCCATTTTACTGATGAACTTTAGTTTCTTCCATGTTCATAATTTTAGATCAATTTTCCCATCTCTCACAGATGTGAGGGGGTTGGAGGGTTATGGGCAGGGAGTAGGTAGGTGGAACTAGTTGGAGTTTCATGTAAATCGGTGCGGACTAGAAGGGCCAATATGGCCTGTTTCCGTACTGTTATTGCTATATGGTTATTATATGGAATATGGTTGTGAGCTGTGGCACAAGGCATTTTACTTAAGGCAGAACTAAAGGTTGAATATGTTTCAAGTTCTCTTGCAGAGGCTCTTGTGCTACAATGTCTGTTATGTACTCTAACAAATTGGAGGGTTGTGCCCCATACAGACAAGCAGCTCCAACTGCATTTTAATAAGGTCTAACATATTCAAAACCCATGCAAATATGGTTTGTGTTTCATTTTACAATTTTTACACTAACACAAAGGAAAGTCAGATTGTTATTCATTTTATTAAAATCTAGTGATTGGTTATATGTAAAAGCATGGCAAGAGGATCAACTAAAACCTGCCTGGGATGGTCCCTGCTGTGTACTTTTAATTACAGACACCGCAGTAAGAACAAGAGAGAAAGGCTGGACCCACATTCAAAGAATTAAACCAGCTTCTGAACCACAACATCACGACACACAGATTCAACCCTCAACCTGGCGTGCAGTTCCTCATCCTTCAGACCTGAAACTTGCACTGCGCCGTGACAAAGTGCCGTAATGTTACATTTATTGTTGTATTTTTTAACTGTTTATACATTTATTGTTGTATTTTTAACTGTTTATTTTTTTAACTGTTTATTCATTTATTGGGGTATTGTTTTGTTAGAAATTAAAGTACCTTTAAAGAAATTGCTCGAGACAAAAATTGAGAACAAAGAACATTTATTACTACAACAATGGAAAGTTGGGTGCTTCCCCTTACCCTGGGAATACACACACATACTGGGGCTCACCCAACTTTTATACAGTTCATTTCAGTGTAGAGATACCCTCCCCCTTACATTCTTCTGCCTCCTGCTGGAGAGGTTTGGCATTAGGCAATCCTGCCTGCCTACGTGCAATTTCAGTATACTTGGAGGACCAGGGGGTATCCTGTCGGTGTCCCTTCATGTTATTGTCCTTATTCACACCTTCCTGATTCTCAGGGCTACAGTCTCTTGATATGCAGAGTTGGCTCATCCTGTCTAGGGTTGGCTAATTTAATATGTATAAATCTGTGTAAGGTTAGCTAATTAGATATGTAGGACTTGGTACTTCTGTCCAGGGCTAGGAGACCCTTATCTGATCCAGACTACCTCAACTTCCTACATTCTATTGTTTCTTACCACTCCGTATCTTAGTCTTATGGTCTTGTCACAAAGACTAGAAGATTCTTATGTTAATCGTGCTGACTCTGCTTTCCTGCATCCTAATCCCCAAGTTCATCCTGTTTGTACTGGTTACAGCCATTAACTGATGTATGAATTTTAGTTTCCTTCATGTTCATAATTTTAGATCAGTTTTCCCATCTCTCACAGTTTGTTAACTGTTTATGTCACTTCATTACTCGCTATGTTTTAAGTCCTCCTGGAATAGGGGCAGCAGAGGTTACAATTGTGCTCCTTTAGAATGTAGACAGGGCATAGATTTAATGTATAGTCATAGTGGGATATGGGTTAACAAGGGATTCCAATACGGACCAGGGGAACTGAACAGCTTTAGTGGAGTACATCTAATTTGTATCTTAGCCTACACAGGTATTAAAGACAGGAGTTTTAAAGCGATAGCACAAAGGACATGGTGGGACAAAGACAGACAGAATGGTAGTCAGGATTGTACATGTAGCAGAGAGAGAGAGTTAATACATATGCTAATGTACACAGACAGGCTGCAACTCACAAGTTCAATGATACATATGCTAATGTTAGCAGACAAGCTGCAACACACAGTTAAATCACAAGAAACAATCCCCCCCAGCTTGGTCACTTTTCATCACCCCGTGAAGGGGAGCACCAGTTTCCAACAACGTGAGCTGCTTGACACTTTAATATCAGGCTCCAAACAGCCTTCGGAGATCGGTGGCCCTAGGGTTCGGGGCTGAAGAGGACATCAGATACTAGCCACAATTCAACGGAACCGCCTGACTACTGCTACTCGTTCGCTGCTGAAGGCAGCGTTTCTCACAGACTGCTACTCGTTCGCTGCTGAAGGCAGCGTCTCTCACAGACTGCTACTCGTTCGCTGCTGAAGGCAGCGTCTCTCACAGACTTCGTCAGGACAATGCTTACAAAAGTCGGGTGGTTAAAAGACACTGCTTCAATGTTTCAACGTGAATCTGCCCATGCCCATATTCAGACATGGCAACTTCGGACTGATGTGGGATGGACTAGACTCTTTACTGAGAACTGGAGCCTGATACTCGCAACCCTAATAAGCAGCTGGACTCACTACTCTGACCTTCATGGTGCTCCCCTACCTAAAGACTTTACGCAGGCATTACAATTCGGTTATTGACCAGCTGGGTAAAACAACACCTTACACTTGAAAGATCAGTATTACTGATCTAAAAGAAAAGTGAGGATTGTGAGAGATGGGAAAATTGATCTAAAATTATGAACATGGAAGAAACTAAAGTCCATCAGTAAATGGCTGTAACCAGTACAAACAGGATAAGCTTGGGGGGTTAGGATGCAGGAAAGCAGAGTCAGCACGATTAACATAAGAATCTTCTAGTCTTTGTGACAAGACCATAAGACTAAGATAAGGAGTGGTAAGGAACAATAGAATGTAGGAAGTTGAGGTAGTCTGGATCAGATAAGGGTCTCCTAGCCCTGGACAGAAGTACCAAGTCCTACATATCTAATTAGCTAACCTTACACAGATTTATACATATGAAATTAGCCAACCCTAGATAGAATGAGTCAACTCTGCATATCAAGAGACTGTAGCCCCGAGAATCAGGAAGGTGTGAATAAGGACAATGACATGATGGGGCACCCACAGGATACCCCCTGGTCCTCCAAGTGTACTGAAACTGCACGTAGGCAGGAAGGATTACCTATGCCAAACCCATCCAGGGGGCAGAAGAATGTAAGGGGGAGGGCACTCTGATACTGAAATTGACTGTATAAAAGTTGGGTGAGTCCCAGTATGTGTGTGTATTCCCAGGGTAAGGGGAAGCACCCAACTTTGCATTGTTGTAGTAATAAATGTTCTTTGTTCTCAATTTTTGTCTCGAGCAATTTCTTTAAAGGTACTTTAATTTCTAACAATACAATACCTATTTCAGGCATTGCCAATACACTTGTCGGAGAAATTCTTCAAGGAGTTAAAGAAACGGAACCTTTGCAAGTCAGAAAGAGATAATACAAGTTCACTGGAATGCTATCAAAGTGAAATATTAAACAGAAACACAATATGAAGGGTGATGTATGAGAGGTCTTCAATATTATCACGTTTTCATGACATTAAGATATCAGAGAGATGGTTAAGGAGACCATTCAGTGCATTGAATAAATGCTATCCAGTCTGATCCTACCTGCCAGCACCAGATTCATTGGCCAGAAGGTCAAGTACAATCTAAGTACAGTTTAAATGTGACATGTGTTCTGAATCTATCACCTTTTCAGGCTGGAAGTTCCAGACCCTTTCAGCCTGGCTGAATAAAAGATTTCCCCTTTAATTTTTCCACCAATTATATCAGATACAAGCAGACAGACTGAGGGAGGTCCTTGTGGAATATGTGAGGGAGCATAATAACAAGCAAAATAAGGAGGCCTGAAAGAGGTTTCAAGATGGCTTTGGCAGACAAGAGGAAGGTCGAATCCAAAAAGATTTAGTTAAAAGGGTCACCAGGAACAGAAAAGGTCCCCTTAAAGATCAGGAGGGACATCTATCTGAAGGGTCAGGGGAAGAATGTAAATGAATATTTTGTCAATGTGTTTACTGTGGAGCAGGAGTGGGAGGGGAGGGAGGTAACTAAAGATAGCCCAGAACATGCCTGTGTCAGTCATTAAGACATGTTAGCAGTCCTGGATTGTATCAACATTCAAAAATCTCTATGCCCAGACCAGGTGCATCCCAGAACATTGTGGAAATGCAGAAAGGAAGTTGTTGGGGCCTTGACAGACATTTTTAATCCATCACTTAGGACAGGAGAAGTTCTGGAGGATGTGGTGCCATGTACAGATGAAATCTATCAACATTCAGATGGCCAGGAAAAATGAAGGAGAGCCAGCATGGATTTGTGTGTGTGAAATCGTGCTTACAAACAATAGAATATTTTGAGGTGACAAGCGGCATGATGGCATAGCAGTTAGCGCAACGCCTTTACAGCGCCAGCGGTCAGGCCCGGGGTTTGAACCTTGCTTTGTCTGTAAGGAGTTTGTACTTTCTGCCAATGTCTGCGTGGGTTTCCTCTGGGTGCTCCGGTTTCCTCCCACCATTCAAAAACATACTGGGGGTGCAGGTTAATTGGGTGTAAATTGGGCAGGATGGACTCGTGGGCCAAAATGGCCTGTTACCATGACGTACATCTAAATAAAAAGGGCACTCTCCACCATCATTCCATATGGATGGGCTCCTTGGTCTTGGTTTTTTTTATTTTTTAATTTTTTATTTTTCACACTATAAACCACATTGATCAATATACATACATTTTTCTTTTCAAATATATACAGTGTCGTTTTCTTCCCCCCCTTCCCTCTTCCCATCCCACCCTCCCTACCTCCTCTCCCATTCATTTAAAGTACAGAATCTAAGATACATTAAACCCGTCAAACAATGTTGTCACTCAATAAAAATAAACAAGAAATTCCACTGAGTCAGTTCTTTTCATTTCCTTCTCCTTCTGTCATTTTAGGTGGTAGATGTCCCCGGTACGTTTTCTCTATTGTGTTTCATGTATGGCTCCCATATTTGTTCAAATATTGTAATATTATTTCTTAAATTATTTTCTAATGGAATACATTTATTCATTTCTATATACCATTGTTGTATTCTCAAGTTATCTTCTAATTTCCAGGCTGACATAATACATTTTTTTGCTACGGCTAGGGCTATCCTAACAAATCTTTTTTGTGCACCATCCAAATCAAGTCCAAATTCTTTGTTTTTTATGTTACTTAGGAGGAAGATCTCTGGGTTTTTTGGAATATTGCTTTCTGTGATTTTATTTAATATCTGGTTTAGATCTTCCCAAAATGTTTTCACTTTCTCACACGTCCAGATTGCATGAATTGTTGTTCCCATTTCCTTTTTACAATGAAAACATCTGTCAGATACTGTTGGGTCCCATTTATTTAACTTTTGAGGTGTAATGTATAGCCTGTGTATCCAGTTATATTGTATCATAAGTAACCTCGTGTTTATTGTATTTCTCATAGTTCCAGAGCATAACTTCTCACATGTTTCCTTCTTTATCTTTATGTTTAAATCTTGTTCCCATTTTTGTTTAGTTTTACCATTTGTTTTCTCATTCTCCTTTTCTTGCAGTTTAATATACATATTTGTTAAAAATCTTTTGATTATCATTGTATCTGTAATCACATATTCAAAATTACTTCCCTCTGGTAACCTCAGACTGCTTCCCAATTTGTCCTTCAAGTAGGATTTCAGTTGGTAGTATGCCAACACTGTATCTTGAGTTATATTATATTTGTCCTTCATTTGTTCAAAGGATAGTAATTTATTTCCTGAAAAGCAATTTTCTATTCTTTTGATCCCTTTTTTCTCCCATTCTCTAAAGGAAAGGTTATCTATTGTAAAAGGGATTATCTGATTTTGCGTCAGTATTAGTTTTGGTAATTGGTAATTTGTTTTATTCCTTTCTACATGAATCTTCTTCCAAATATTGAGCAGATGATGTAATACTGGAGAATTCCTACATTGTACCAATTTTTCATCCCATTTATATATGTTCAGGTATCTTCTCCCCTATTTTATCTAGTTCTAATCTAGTCCAATCTGACTTTTCCCTTGTTTGATAAAAATCTGATAGGTATCTTAATTGTGCGGCTCTATAATAATTTTTAAAGTTTGGCAGTTGTAAGCCTCCTTGTTTATACCATTCTGTTAATTTATCTAGTGCTATCCTCAGTTTCCCCCCTTTCCATAAAAAATTTCCTTATTATTTTCTTTAACTCCTTGAAGAATTTCTCCGTCAAGTGTATTGGCAATGCCTGAAATAGGTATTGTATCCTTGGGAAAATGTTCATTTTAACACAGTTTATCCTTCCTATTAGTGTTAGTGGTAAGTCTTTCCAATGCTCTAAGTCATGTGAATAGGGTGGTGAAGAAGGCTTTTAGTATGCTGGCCTTTATCAATCATTGCATGGAATATAGGAGTTGGGAGGTGATGTTGAGATTGTATAAGACGTTGGTGCGGCCTAATTTGGAGTTCTGTGTGCAGTTCTGGTCACCTAATTATAGGAAGGATATAAACAGAGTGGAGAGAGTGCAGAGAAGGTTTACCAGAATGTTACCTGGGTTTAAGCATCTAGAGTATAGGGAGAGATTGGACAGATTAGGTCTTTATTCTTTGGAGCGTAGGTTGAGAGGGGATTTGATGGAAGTATTTAAGATTATGAAAGGGATAGACAGAGTAGATGTGGATAGACTATTTCCGTTAAGAGGAGGAAAGATTAAAACAAGAGGACATGAGTTAAGAATTAAGGGGCAGAGGTTTAGAGGTAACATGAGGGGGAACTTCTTTACTCAGAGAGTGGTAGCCGTGTGGAATGAGCTTCCGGGAGAAATAGTGGCAGCGGAGTCAATTGTATTATTTAAGAAAAGGTTGGACAGGTATATGGATGAGAAGAAGATGGAGGGTTATGGGCATTGTGCAGGGAGGTGGGACTAGAGAGGGGTGTTTGGTTCGGTGCGGACTAGAAGGGCCTAATGGCCTGTTTCCGTGCTGTAATTGTTATGTTATGTTATACTTCTCTGGTAAACTGAATTTTTGTAATACTTTGAATAAATAATTCCATTCTACTCTGTCAAAGGCCTTCTCTGCGTCTAAAGCAACTGCTACTGTTGGAGCTTTATTCCCTTCTACTGCATGAATTAAGTTAATAAATTTACAAATATTGTCTGTTGTTCGTCTTTTTTTAATAAATCCAGTTTGGTCTAGATTTACTATTTTAGGTACGTAGTCGGCTAATCTGTTTGCTAATAGTTTAGCTATTATCTTATAATCTGTGTTAAGTAAAGATATTGGTCTATATGACACTGGTGCGAGTGGATCTTTCCCTGTCTTTGGTATTACTGTAATTATTGCTGTTTTGCATGAATCTGGTAAGCTTTGTGTTTTATCAATCTGGTTGATTACTTCCAGGAGGGGAGAAATTAATAAATCTTTAAATGTTTTATAGAATTCTATTGGGAATCCATCCTCTCCAGGTGTTTTATTATTTGGTAGTTTTTTTTAATTATCTCTTGTATTTCTACTATTTCAAATGGTTCTGTTAATTTATTTTGTTCCTCTGTTTGTAATTTTGGTAGTTCAATTTTAGTTAAAAATTCATCTATTTTGTCTTCTTTCCCTTCGTTTTCAGTTTGGTATAATTGTTCGTAGAATTCTCTGAAGTTTTCATTAATCTCCGTTGGAATATATGTGATTTGTTTGTCTTTTTTCCTTGATGCCAATACCATTCTCTTAGTTTGTTCTGTCTTAAGCTGCCATGCTAGAATTTTGTGCGTTTTTTCTCCTAGTTCATAATATTTCTGTTTTGTCTTCATTATGTTCTTCTCCACCTTATATGTTTGTAGTGTTTCATATTTTATTTTTTTATCTGCCAATTCTCTCCTTTTAGTTGTGTCTTCCTTCATTGCTAATTCTTTTTCTATATTTCCAACTGCTCTGTTTCCTGATTGTAGTCCTTCTTCATCTTGGTTACATAACTTATTATTTGCCCTCTGATGAATGCTTTCATTGCGTCCCATAGTATCTTTCACTGATTCCGTATTTATTCCAAAGTACATTTTAATTTGTCTTTTCAATAAATTCTCTAAAATCCTGCCTTTTAAGTAGCATGGAGTTTAATCTCCATCTGTACATTCTTGGAGGGATGTCCTCTAATTCTATTGTCAATATCAGGGGTGAGTGGTCCGATAATATTCTAGCTTTATATTCTGTTTTTCTTACTCTGTCTTGCATGCGAGCTGATAACAGGAATAGGTCTATTCTTGAGTATGTTTTATGTCTACCCAAATAATATGAATATTCCTTTTCCTTTGGGTGTTGTTTCCTCCATATATCCAAAAGTTGCATTTCTTGCATTGATTTAATTATAAATTTGGTTACTTTGTTCTTTCTGTTAATTTTTTCCCCAGTTTTATCCATGTTTGAATCCAAATTAAGGTTGAAATCCCCTCCTATTAGTATGTTCCCTTGCATGTCTGCTATCTTCAAAAAAATATCTTGCATAAATTTTTGATCTTCTTCGTTAGGTGAATATACATTGAGTAGATTCCAAAACTCCGAATATATCTGACATTTTATCATTACATATCTCCCTGCTGGATCTATTATTTCCTCTTCTATTTTAATTGGTACATTTTTACTGATTAATATACCTACTCCTCTAGCTTTTGAATTATATGATGCTGCTGTTACATGTCCTATCCAATCTCTCTTTAATTTCTTGTGCTCCATTTCAGTTAAATGTGTTTCTTGCATGAATGCTATATCAATTTTTTCTTTTTTCAGTAAATTTAGCAGTTTCTTCCTTTTGATTTGGTTATGTATTCCGTTAATATTTAAAGTCATATAGTTCAACGTAGCCATTTCATACTTTGTTTATCTTTCCTTTCCGTTTCCTCATCATCACCTTTCCTTCTTATCCATTTCTGCTTTCTTGTTTTGAACAGTTTATAAGACAACATCTCTAAAACATCAAACATTTCCCTTATTCTCCTATCTAAAATTTCTTTAACCCCACTATCCCCTCCCCTTCCTGAGTTGCCCTTTATCCCTTGTCGGGCAACCACATCTCCCCTCTCCATTTGGATTTGCAAATTCACTCGCAAGCGTCAACTGATTTCGCAGTGACCGTAACTCCTCCTCACCCAGCCCCCCCCCGGAAAAGATTTCAATTTTCATATATAACAAAGGTCACTCTCTTAATTCCCTCCTTACTTCCTCTCTTCCCTTTCATTCCCTTATTAATTCTTATCTATACTCTATATATTTTCCTTTAAATACAGATACACTCATGTACACACATATATACATACACACACACACACACACACACACACACACACACACACATATATATATATACCCATATACACACATACATATAGTTCGTGGTCATTTTTACTCTCATTACATGTCTTCATCTCTCTGCCTGTTTTGTAGTTGTTCTGCAAATTTTCATGCTTCCTCCGGATCCGAGAATAGTCTGTTTTGCTGCCCTGGAATAACTATTTTAAGTACCGCTGGGTACTTTAGCATAAATTTATATCCTTTTTTCCATAGGATCGTTTTTGCTGTATTAAATTCCTTTCTCTTCTTCAGGAGTTCCAAACTTATGTCTGGATAGAAAAAAAAATTTTGACCTTTGTATTCCAGTTGCTTTTTGTCTTCTCTTATTTTCTTCATTGCTTTCTCCAATATATTTTCTGTTGTTGTATATCTTAAGAATTTTACTAAAATGGATTTTGGTTTTTGCTGTGGCTGTGGTTTCGGGGCTAAAGTTCTATGTGCCCTCTCTATTTCCATTTCTTCCTGTAATCCTGGTCTTCCTAGGACCCTGGGGATCCAATCTTTTATAAATTCTCTCATATTCTTGCCTTCTTCATCTTCCTTAAGGCCCACTATCTTTATATTATTTCTTCTATTATAATTTTCCATTATATCTATCTTCTGAGCTAACAGCTCTTGTGTCTCTTTAACTTTTTTATTAGATTCTTCTAATTTCTTTTTTAAGTCCTCTACTTCCATTTCTACGGCTGTTTCTCGTTCTTCCACCTTGTCCACTCTTTTTCCTATATCTGACATGACCATCTCTAATCTATTCATTTTTTCTTCTGCACTTTTAATTCTTCTTTTTATTTCACTAAATTCTTTTAATTGCCATTCTTTTACTGATTCCATATATTCTTTAAAAAAAATATATCCATTGTCTTGCCTTTCCCTTCTTCTTCCATTTCTCTATGTTCTTCTTCTTCCTCTGGGTTGGTCATCTGTTGTTTCCTTGTTTTCTTTTTACTCTCTTCTTTCTTGTTCTCTTTATTTTCTATGTTCTCTTCCTGTTGTTGTGTTGCAGCTGTCATTCTCAGCTGTGGAGATCGACTCCTCAGCTGGTTCCCCCCTCCCATCAGTGTTTTTTTTTCATGCGCGGTTGCGCACTTTTACTTGGCTCCATGAGCCATTTTTGTAGTCCCGTGCTCGGGACCAACTGACCTTAGGGAGCGGGCTTCTCTCTCTGCGGCGGGCCTCTTCGGACAGGTAAGGCCTTCACTTTCTTCTTCCGACGTTCTTTCTTCTTTTCTTCTTCCCGTTGCTTTCGACTTTTCTTTCTTCGCTGCCATTTTCTTCCCACCTTTACTTTCACTTTGTTTTAATTTTTATTCTTGTGCCTTTGTGTTTTGTGTATTTTTTTTAAACTTTTCTGGAGAGGGCTGGAGTTCCCTGACCGGCCACTACTCCATCACGTGACTCCTGGCTCCTTGGTCTTGGTGACGTTGATAATATTGCCTTGTTTCACCTTGTAGGACGTGATGGTGTGCAGGCCCTGCCGTGACTGTTGAGCATCTGTCTGAGACTCCAGAGTTGTCACTGCGTTGGTGACGGCCTTCCAAAAAAAGATGGTGCCTAAAAGTGGGAACTCTTTGCGTGCAGCTCTGATGGGAATCAGCACATTATTCCCCTTCAGAACTATTACAACTCAAACTCACAGCCACAGAAACCAATTTACTGGTAAGTAAAGCTGTAATAAGGACGTTAGTAGATCTTGCATTTGTCGGGAATGGCAAACTCTGATGGACTGCGGGAGATTCAAACAGCAGGTGTACGAGCCGCTGACTTGTGGGCCAATCAAAGACCACAGGTGATGCAAAAAGCGGACACACAGGCCGTGAGAGTTATGCACTGCCAACTCACTGGCATGTTAAAGAAGACCTGACCACATGGATACGGGAGGGAGGGTGGGAGGGTGCTACAAGTCAAACTGAGACACCGGGCCCTGAAGTCTCCACTCCCTACCATCCTCTTGGCCAATGTGCAATCCTTGGAAAGCAAACTGGATGAACACAGAGCCAGATTACAGCAGTATCAGGGATTTCTGTGCTATGTGTTTCACTGAGACATGACTGAACAGCGCTATGGCCCGAGGGCTTCACCCTCCACCGTGCGGACTGGACACTGATGTCAGGAAAAGCCAGAGGACATGCATGTTTTCTTTATCATCAATTCATCACGGTGCACAAACATGATGGCTATGTCCCAATCCTACTCCCCAACCTGGAGCATCTGGCGATCAAGTGTCACCCATTCTATCTGCCAATGGTGTTCACCACCATCATTCTTGTCACAGTGTACATTCTGCCCCAGGTGAACATCAGGCGAGCTCTGGAGGGGCTGAACACTGTTATCAGCAGGGTATGGGACAGCACACCCCAATGCCTTTCCCAATCATAGTAGAGGAACTTCAACCAGGCCAACCTGAAGACGTCATTAACGAACTACCACCAGCACATCATCAGAGGAGCTAACGTTCTTGACCACTGCTACACCACCATGAAGAATGCCTACTGAGCCATCCCACGACTGCCCTTCATCAAGTCTGATCACCTGGTTGTACCTCTATTCCCGGTGTCCAAGCAGAGACTGAGGACTACAGCACTAGTGATAAAGATGTTAAAAGTATGGTAGAAGGAAGTGATGGAGCTTTGGTGGACTGGACAACATTCAAGGACTCATCCTCAAACTTGATTGAATGTGCCACAGGTGTCATCGACTTCATCAAGACCTGTGTGGATGAGTGTGTGCCCACGCACACATACTGGAGGTTCTCCAACCAGAAGCTGTGAATGAATCAAAAGATTCGTAACCTGCTGAGGGCGATATCAATGGCGTTAAAGGCCGGTGATCCAGACCTCTACAGAAAGTCCAGGTATGAGCTGCAGAAGACCATCTCAGCAGGAAAGAGGCAATTCTGAGGGAAGCTAGAGATAGTTATTATGGCAGGGATTTCAGGCCATTACAGCCTACAAGTCGAGGCTGTACATCTTAAATGGCCTGATGAGCTGAACACATTTTATGCTCGTTTTGAGAAGGAGAACTCAACGGTATTAATGAAAATCCCTGCAGAAGCTGGCGACCCTGTGATATCTGTCACTGAGGCCAATGTCAAACATTCCTTAAAAGGGGAAACCCTCGCAATGTGTCAGGCCTTGTCGCCATGCCTGGCAGGGTACTAAACATCAGTGCTAACCAAGTAGGTGGAGTGTTCATGGTTATTTTCAATCTCCCATTGCTGCAGATGGAGATTCCCAACTGCTTCAAAAGGGCATCAATCATCCTGGTGCCCAAAAGAGCTGTGTGAGCTGTCTCAATGATACTGCCCCCGAGTACTCATATCTATTTTGATGAAATGCTTTGAAAGGTTGGTCATACCCAGAATCAACTCGCACCTATGTAAAGATCTGCCCCCATTGCAATTCTCCTGCCTCATTGGCTTTCCACTCAGCTCTGGATCAACAAGGCAACAGCAGCATGTACATCCACACCTCAGCTTTGACTGTTATCATACCATCAACAAGCTCCAAACCTTGGGCCTCTACACCCTCCCCTGGAACTGGATCCTTGACTTCCTCAAAAGAAGACCACAGTCAGTACAAATCGGAATCAAGGTCTCCTCCTTAGACAATCAATACAGGGCACACCTCAAGGATGCATGCTTAGCCCACTGCTCTACTCACTCTACACCCATGACTGTGTGGCCAGGCACAATTCAAATGCCTTCTACAAGTTTGCCGACGACACCACAGATGTTGGCAGAATCACAAACAGCAATGAGGAAGCGTACAGGAGGGAGATAGATCAGCTCGTTGAATGGTGTTACCACAACAATCTTGCATTCAATGTTAGCAAAACTAAGGATCTAATTGTGAACTTCAGGAGGGGGAGTCAGGAGAAAATGAACCAGTCCTCATTGAGGGCTCAGTAGTGGATAGGGTAAAAAAAACTTGGGTTTTGGGTGTCAACATCTCTGAGGATCTGTCCTGGAGCCTCCATGTCAATACAATCATGAAGAAGGCTTTTATTTATTTACATGTTTACACTGTGTGCAGTTTATTTTTGCACTACCAATTAGTGGTAATTCTGCAGTGCCCACAGGAAAAAGGAATCTCAGGGTTATATGTAGTGGTATGTATCTGAATCTGAACTTGTAACGCTGCTGCAAAACAACAAATTTCGTGGCATGTTCAGGACGGTAAATTCTGATTCAGAGGCTGAACCTGGTCTTTCAGTATCTTCAAATCTGATCTTCAACAGGTTGTGGATCTCTTAGTTTATCAATGGCTTCACGATACATCTGGATGTATCCAGATGTATTCATGGCAACCTAGTATCTCCTCCCCCCCCCCCACTTGATCTGGTCTCCCATCCCCATCTGGTCTCTCTCACCCCACCCCCCCCCATCTCTCACTGCCCCCCATCTCTTATCTGGTCTCTTTCACTGACCCCCCCCCCCAACCTGGTCTCTCTCACTCCCCCCTCACTCACCCCCAGTTACTACCTGGCTTCTAACTCCCCCTCCACCAATGCTTCTTCCCCCTTGCTCCCCCCATCAATGCCTCTTCCCCCTTGCCCCCAACCAATGCTTCTTCCCCCTTGCCCCCCCACCAATGCCTCTTCCCCCTTGCCCCAACCAATGCCTCTTCCCCCCTTGCCCCCACCAATGCCTCTTCCCTCCTTGCCCCCACCAATGCCTCTTCCCTCCTTGCCCCCACCAATGCCTCTTACCCCCTTGCCCCCCCACCAATGTCTCTTCCCCCCACCCCCCACCAATGCCTCTTCCCCCCGCCCCTCACCAATGCCTCTTCCCCCCTTGCCCCCCACCAATGCCTCTTCCCCCCTTGCCCCCCACCAATGCCCCTTCCCCCCACCAATGCCTCTTTCCCCCCTCCACCAATGCCTCTTCCCCCTCCACCAATGCCTCTTCCCCCTCCACCAATGCCTCTTCCCCCCTTCATCTCTCCACTCCCCAGGTCTCTCTCCCCTCAGTTTCCCCCCCCCCACTGACCAACGGCTCCCTCCCCTCAGTTGCCCCCCCCCACTGACCAACGGCTCCCTCCCCTCAGTTGCCCCCCCCACTGACCAACGGCTCCCCGGCGCCCCCCCCACTGACCAACGGCGCCCCCCCCACTGACCAACGGCTCCCCCCCTCCCCCCCCCCTTCTCCCCTCCTCCCCCCCCCTCCTCCCCCCCCCCTCCTCCCCCCCCCCTCCTCCCCCCCCCTCCTCCCCCCCCCCTCCTCCCCCCCCCCTCCTCCCCCCCCCCTCCTCCCCCCCCCTCCTCCCCCCCCCCTCCTCCCCCCCCCCTCCTCCCCCCCCCCTCCTCCCCCCCCCCTCCTCCCCCCCCCCTCCTCCCCCCCCCCTCCTCCCCCACGCCTCCCCCCCCCCTTCCCCCCCCCCCTTCCCCCCCCCCACGCCTCCCCCCCCCCTTCCCCCCCCCCACGCCTCCCCCCCCCCTTCCCCCCCCCACGCCCCCGTGTGAGGAGCGGATACCCGGCGCATGCGCGCTGACCCCGCTCCGGGCTACCGGCGGGGTCAGGGTGACGATGTCGATGCTGAGTTCGGTGCAAATCAAAGAAGCAAACGCGCACCTGGCTGCCGTGCACCGGCGGCTCACCGAGCTCGAGAGGCGGCTGGAGGCGGCCGAGAGCACGGTGCGGGAGCAGGCCGAGCGCCTGATGGGCAAAGACCGGGAGCTGCAGGCCGCAGTCAGGGAGCTGGCCCTGCGCAAAGACCGGTGAGGGGGTGGAGGGGAGGGGAGGAGGGGAGGGGAGGGGAGGAGGGGAGGGGAGGGGAGGAGAGGAGGGGAGGGGGAGGGGGAGGGGGGGAGGGGGAGGAGGGGGAGGGGGAGGAGGAGGAGGGGAGGGGAGGGGGGAGGGGGAGGAGGGGAGGGGAGGGGGGAGGGGGAGGAGGGGGAGGGGAGGGGGAGGAGGGGGAGGGGAGGGTAGGGGGAGGGGAAGGGGAGAAGGGAATGAGAGGGGGAGGGGAGAGTGGGGTGGGGAAGGGTAAAGGAGAGTGGAGGAAGGGAGGAGGAGGGGTAAAGGATGCTAGGAGGTATGGAGCTGGGAGTGGGAGAGGAGGAGATGTGAGGAAGGGGAGGAAGAAGTGGGGTGGAGAGGAGGGGATAGGGTGATGAGGGGGTAGAGGGAGTGGGGAAGGAGAGAGATCATGAGGAAAAAGGGATGGGGTGGAGTAGGAACTCTGGGAGTGAAGGAGGAGCAAGAAGAGGGAGGAGGGGAGAGCAGTGGGTCAGGAAAGGTAGGTAGGGGGTGAGAGATGGTGATGGAATGGGAGGGGGGGAGTGAGAAGGATTGCTCGAGAGCAGGAGGAGTGGGTGAGAATGAAGGGAGAGGTGGGGAGGATAGGGAGTGGGGTAGGATGGCCAAGTATGGAGAGTGATGTGGAAGAGTGAGGGGTAGTGCAGTTGGATGGAGGAGGAGGAGGAGGAGGAGGGTGGTTATCTGACTAATTCCTGCTACAATTCTCAAATAAAATGATAACCTCCACTCACTTGGTAGTTCACAAAGATCTAAAAACTTCCATCAGGGACCCTGCAATCTCTCCCCTTGCCTCTGACAACAGCCTGGGATACATCTCATTGGGTCCTGGCCATTCATCCACCTTGTGCCGCATGATATCCAATGTTCCAGTATATCATTCCTGTCCTTGGTTAACCTAGACAGGGTTTCATTGAGGATTCTTTCAGCACCATCCATAGACATTAACCATCCTGGTTACTGTCTTCCTCTGTAGAATTCCTTGGTATTCATTCCTAATCTTGTCTCAGTGATATTTAATGACCCCTCCTGGTTTCTTGAGTACTCATGGGACTCTGCTATTTTCTGTTCTAATACCTATCATAGGCTTCCCTTTGGTTGTCTAACTCCTCAGCATCGCTTGCTGTGCAAGATTTCCAGATTGTGCCATTCCTGACCTTTCACCCCCAAGGACATTCACTGGCCATGAACTCTCACTATTACCCCACTATTGATGATGTTTTGTTTATAAGCATCTTCTCCCAACCTTGCTCGGCTACTTCCTGCCTCATATTGAAATCTCTGCACCCCTCCCCCCCCCCCCATTCTAATTGGGATTCTAACTTGTAGACCATCCTTATCCCTCTCCATAATGATCTTCAAACTTGTAGAATTATGATCACTGTTCCTGAACCTGCACTTTCGAACCTTGAGGAAGGGCTCAGGCCCAAAACGTCAGTTATATACCTTGACCTCCTATGGATGCTGCCAAGACCCTGCTGAGTTCCTCCAGCATTTGTGTTTTTACTACAATTACAGTGTCTACAGACTTTCGTGTTTCACTCCTGAAACAAATTCCTCCCCTTCCGAGGACATGTACTGATCATTCCCAGACAAATCTGGGGAAGTTAAAATCTTCCACAACCGAAATGTCACTGCCCTTTTAACTGCCGTTTGTGTACATTTGCAAAGACGTACAGGGTTAGTAGGTTAATTAATCACATGAGTGAATTTGGGCAACATGTGGCCTGGAAGGGCCTGTATCTCTAAATTTAAAAAAATGTAATATCTGTTCTGTCTCCTACTTGGGGGCCTATTACATAACACCAGCAAAGTGATCACCCTTTTTTAAAATTTCTAAGATCTAGTGATTTAGCCTCATTTGAAGAGTGTTGCTAAACATCCTCCTTGAGGACTGCTACTTGTTCTTCCTAGTCAATGCTGCAATACTCTATCCTTTTGTACCTGCTGCCTATAATGCCTGAAACTTCTTTATCAGAGCACTGAGCTGCCATTCCTGTCCTTTGTGATTGTATGGATATCATATGTCCTTGTGCTGATTGTTGTTACCCATTGGGCTCCTTGCAGCACATGCTTTTTAACCTATTTGCCAATGTCCCCATCTCCCGTGCTTGGTTGGTTTATACTCACTCAATATATGGCTCCAACTCTCCACCAGCTGCACGACTTCTGTGCCCCATCCCCCACCAAATAAGACCCTTCCCGTTCAAGTCCATCCTGTCCTGCCTCTGCAGGTCCCACCTTACCCAGTACAGTCCCAGTGATTCAAATATTTAAATCTTCCTCCTTTAGATTTGCATTCCTCTAATCTACCCCTGTTCTTAGTAGCAAGTGACAGAAGTGGTAATCCAGAGATTGGCTGGTTGGATTAGGGAGAGAAGGGCAATTGTGGAGACATATAAGGAAATGGTGAGTTTGGCCGTGTTGGAGGGGGGGGTGGAAAGAGTAGATGAAGAGTGAGAAAGTCTTGAGTGTGTTGGAGATTTGCGTGGCAAAGTGTAAGGTGGAGATGTGCGATGAGCAGAGTTGGTGGTGTGGGAGTAGAGCGGATTCAGGAAGGCTGGATTGGGTACAGAGACAGGTGGGATGAGAGAGTAAAGATGTTCCTGAGGCCCATTGGCTTTGTTGCAGGGAGATGGTGGATGTGCAGGAGAAGCTGCAGGACTGTGAGGGGACAGTGCAGAGGTTGCAGATGCTGATGAAGGAGAAGGACGATGTCATTGCTCAGCTGAGACATCGCAGTCAACTCCTGGATAAAATCACCCGCAGCCGGCCCCTCCTCGACAACTTGCTCTCCTACATGGCTGAAGCTGAACACTCTCAGAGCATCCATCTTCCACACCCCAGCTTCCCTGAACACCAAGCAGACTCCCTTCACTCGGGCACCAATGGGTTAATGAATGACAGAAATTTCTCTGTCAGTGAAGATGATACTGAGGAGCTGGACCAGGACGACTCGATCTTTGGGACCACAGTTTAAATGTTCACCAAATTCAGGTTGCGGGATTCTGGGAAGAGCCGATGTGCCTGTTTATTTTGCAGATGTGACAATTCACACACACACCTGTGAACATGAAGCATTTGTTGAAAGTGGAAGTTGAAAGCACCCCTTCACTCCATGTGATCCATTTGTTGAATTTGCGAGTGGGCTTTGTGGAGGGGAATTTATCTCTACAAAGAATATGGCCTTTAGAACAGAGGAATGTGAGTGGCACTTTCACTTACCCATTTCCTGATGCAATAAGACAATAGTCTTGAGGTAATTCTGATTTCAGGCTTGGTTTAAAGCAGCCATTCTCAATCTGGGAACTTTGGGTCCCCCCTGGAGGCCACAGCACATTAAACTCAATCTAGGAACTTTGGGTCCCCCCTGGAGGCCACAGCACATTAAATGTAGTCGGTAGGAAAGGAGAACAGAAGAAACCAAAACTTGACTACTTCACAGGGAAGGGGGTTCATAAACTTTAAGCAGAGTTCTTGGGTTGGGGGGGAAGGAAGAGGAGAGAATATCTGAATAAAGGCTTGAGAATGGCTGGTTTAAAGCATCATTAACTGGTCCAAAAGTTGGGAAAAGTGGTGACCTTCTCATAAAGCACAAAAGGTAAATCCAGGCTCCTTCACAGTTTGGAGCTTACATAGTGTCCCCAGTTTTTAATTGGTTGCAGTGTGTGTGTGTTTGGATGAGAACTACGATTTGCAGTGGTGATTGTTATTTTCATGTTGGGGACCCACTCCGAGCTGGCTTGTCGGTGGAGTATTGTTACGTTTTTCTTTGTCTTCAGAACTCAAATTCTAAGCCAGGTCAAATGGATTGAAAGTCCTTGTATCCGAGTAATGTAGCATTCAGTGTGTGACAATTCTCTTGTTAATTCTGGTCAGCCTTGGTGACTACCTGCTTGAACTGTTGGAGACTGGGAAATCACCTGATATTCAGCCAAGCATGCAGTGATTTTCATACTTTGCTGTGCCTGACCTGTACCTTGTCCTGGTAATTGCCTGAAATAACTGCTGCAAAGTAGAGTGCAATCAGTGCCTACTTAAATATTGGATTGTGTTATCTCTCCATCAAGTTCTTAAATTCTTCCTCCTCTCCCCCCCCCAATTTGATATCCAGATATCAAGGCTGGGAATTGCTCCCATTGTTCCAGCACTTTTCCAGAAGCACATCTGACACCATGTTTACAGGCAACAGAAGTAGAGCTGGATCTTGGCTACTCATCTTGTTGGTCAGTCATTATGTGTGTACTGTGTAATGCATCCCAATAATGCAGACCAGAAGGTACACTCTGTAGTGTTTGCACCTGGGTTCAAACCCTCCACAATCCCTCAGCTGATTCTCCGTCAATATTGTTTCACTTCCCTTTCGCTCTCTAAGTGGCCAGCGTGAGCTTGTGCTCAATACAGAATGCTCATTTTGCTGAAGACGAATTTACTTTCTCCTCACACCCACCGCCTTTCCCCTCCTTTCTCTGATTGACTCAGCCATACTTGAACAGGTTTCCTGCATTCTACCTTGAGAGGATAATTCAATGAAGTGGACACACGATTGACTGAGATAATTGGGAGACCGGTTTAATCAGGTGTGGGTAATGGTGGTTAACTGCATCTAGATGCACACATTTCTTTGTGCTGGAACTGCTTGTGTTGATAGCTCTACTTCCCTTTTAGTAGCGATGAATGTAAGCACAAAGTTCTGTCCTCACATCATGGACATTGTGCAGATTGTCATTCGTGCTTCAGGCTTTTCAAACCAAACTAATGAAAATAAGTAATTTCCTCAGACTGAGGGGTGAGCAGTGAGTAAACTAATGTTCAGTCTGTAGAACAGACAAATTGTTTAAATTTTGTGTATTTATCCCTCAAATACATCAAGCAGGTCACCTGTTCCTTAACATCCTGCTGACGCAGGCATTTTCTTGTGTGTGAATTGGCTGCTCTATTTTCTACCTTCTAGCAGCAACCTAAGAAATACTTTGCTGGCCTGAAAATGTTTCCTAGATTCACGAAGCCACTTTATAAATGCTGTTTTGTTCCTCTGATGTCGAGGTGAGCTTGTGTTCAGTAGCACCTGATGCTGATACCTTTCCCATTGGATGGAATCCTGCCTTCCTGAGAGCCACCACCTCCATGTGGTGTTCGCATTCATTGCTACAATGGGCTACATAAGATTCATCTCTTGCCATTTCCCTCTTCCTTTGAATGTCATGCACTTTATTCCGTTTCAGCTACGTCCCAATGATCAGGCCTGTGGATAAACAATCTTCAGCCTACCAGTTGTTTATCATGTTGTAAAACCTGCAATCACTCACCGACTGTTCAGAAGTTTTGAAGGTTGGTACCAGGTGAGGTTTCCCATGCATCTTGTAAACTCATTGGGGCCCCATTCCTGTTCTCCATATAAAGTCCACGGTCTGTTTCCCACATCCTCTTGCTGAACAATTATATTAAATTTGTACATCTAAAAAAATAGTGAATTAAAAGTTATTAGTAAGAATGACATCCAATGTCTGGACAATCTCCCAGTCCAGATCCACTATGGATCATTGACGGTTTTTCAAAAAGTATGAATTGTGCAGGTTTGGAGTATTTCATGTTACTGATTGGCAGTGTGCGCTCTCATTTCACGGAGTCTCTTGTGATGACCCGACTTTGTGAGGGTCCTGAAGATGCAGATGAGGCCTTATTGTGTGCATTATGAATATAACAAATCCTCTTGGAAATTGGCTCCTGAACACGGTCTCCCTGTAGTGAAGAGTGTACTGGCTGCCCTGTGCAAGAGCCTGGGATTCCGTTCCATGTTACAGTTGGTGTACCACTTCATTATTGCTGCCAAATTGAGGGAGAGATCTTGCAATGACATAGCCACTGGGATATCTGGGCATCTTTAACATGTTTGGCATCTGTCTCCTTAATTTCCCAACCTGATTTATGAAGCTGGCGGAGTGTTGTGGGGGGAGGGGGTTCCTCTCTTCACTGTTCAGTGACAGTTGCTCTTTGTAAATTTTCTGTGAGCCCCTCCCTGCCCCAAAAACTCCAGTGTGCAATCTCACCAAGATCTGTGAACAAATTGCTCCTTTTAAAAAAAATCCACGACTATCTAATCACTGCTTAGAGCCATGTTATTATCAATCGTCATATATATATATAACAATTCTACGTGTAATCGTATCAGTGGTATATCTTGAATCTTCAAAGCAACTGTTACTTTCTAACATCCACATGGTTCCACTATTTTGTGCAATAACATAATACTCATGGATTAATATAACTTTATTCTCTATGTAACCAAACTCATAATATAATTATATAATCTTGTGTAGTCAGTCGTCGGGAACCATGACACCACAATGTTGGAATGTCATTATTATGTGAACCTGCTGTAACTACTTTGCTGCATTTATTTCTCCAGTTCCCTTGATAGTTTAAAAATTATTTTTATGTGGTGGGTGAACGCATCAACACCTTTAGGTTGGAGTGATTTTCAAAATGCAGTGAGCTGATTCGGCCTGTTCTCTAAACAAGGACAAAAAGGTTCCAGGGATGTGTGTGTGTGGTTTTTTTTTTTAGCTCCTATCTGGTATCACTGCAATAACACTTAGAGAATCAAATGCAAGCTAGCTTGACAGCCAACCTGAAGTACTTAACCAAAAACAAAAGCACTTGGCTTTGAAGGGAAAACACTCAAAATAGCACAAGGTTTGCATATATCCAGTAGAACAGTCATGGGACAGAATAAGAAGCATATTTCAGTGATTGTGTAAGTCATGTTTGTATAAAATATAAAGTGTTGTTTGGAGGGCTATACGCTATGATGTTCTGAAGGTTGCTGGATGAATGTACCAAACTCACTCAGGGTCATTTTTGATCATTATGTAGATAGAAATTTGGTGAGTCTGTGCCTTTTACAAAACTATGCAATAACTTTATAAATGATTTTTGTGAGTTCCTGCATTGGTTTGTGCTTACATTGTATACTCCAGGACTTCTACCACCAGGTTGTGATTACAAATCTTCACCAGGCAGGCAGAATCCAAACATCAGCAGTGGGATTTCCTTAAAGAAAAAGTGTTCAACTCTTTTTTTTTATTGAATTTGTGTCTGCATCTAGATCAAGCATGACAATGGAATGAGGAACTTGGTAGCCTGAGAGGCCAAAACCTGCTAATGCATTGGCATGTGGGAGGTGGGGAACATCAAGTTGTGGCATATCAACAAGCCCAAGCAGCGAGCTGAATACCCTATTGTGTCGACAGCTCATGCTTCCCGCACCCACATTGTACCGTTTGATTTTAGATATATTGAGGGAGAATATCATGAAATCTGCTTCTACAGCCCTTCAGTCTGTGTATATTCTGGGTACATCTGGCACATTCTCCCTGGCAGTTGTGATCCGTTTGGATTCCTACTCATTGCTGACTATGACAGCCAGGTGTGTGGATAGCAAAGAAAGTGGGGTTGAGTTAGCTGCACCTGTCTAAGATACCATGTGAATATTGACTGCCCGTTGGTGGCATTGCTGTCCAAGAATCCATCTAGTCTGTGCTGAAGAATTCTACCTGGTCCCATTGACCTGCACCTGGACCATACCCCTCCAATCCACGTACATATCCAAATTTTACTTAAATGTCACCACTCTATCTGGCAGTTCATTCCACACTCTCCACTCTGTGTGAAGAAATTCCCCAAATAGTTACCTTTTTACTCTTAACCCATGACCTCTAGTTCTTGTCTCACCCAACCTCAATGGAAAAGCCTGCTTGAATTTACTCTGTTCATACCCCTTATAATGTACATCTTCCAGTAGTTGACTCTAGTTGAAACCTCTTGTATATTGATTTAGAAAACTTTCCTGAACTTTTTTTACAAACACTAAGCCATCCAGCCCCTTTACAGTATGGGAGTCTTGGTCATTACCTACTATCACAACTTTGTTTCCTGCAGCAGATCTGCACCTCCAATTCTTTCTGACTTTTGGGTGGTCTGTAATACAATCCCATTAATGTGATCATCCCTTTCCCATTCCTCCGTTCCACCAAATAGCCTCAGTAGACTGCTCTGACTGAGCATAGCTGTGATATTTTCCTTGACCTGCAATACGACCCCTCCCCTCTTCTTCCCCTCGAGCATTGAATCACCAGTCCTGCCCTTGCAAGCAAGTAGGGGATTCTCTTCAAGCTTCCTTTCTCCACTGCTCTGAATGATTATCTTGCCCTAAGGAAGGATGTATTTGTGGTTGAGGGAATACTGCAAACATTTACCTGAGGGATGCCAGCGATTGAGTTCTACATGCATTCAATTTGGAATTCAGCCACTTTTCTGGGTGAATGCATTCTCTGGCTCAGATGCCTAGAACCTGGATCACAAGCTCAAGTTTATTGTCATCTGGTTGTACATATACAGCATATCTCTGGGCCATTCTGCACACACACATAGGCATGCAGTACATCCCACCCACAAATGATATAATGTACGTATCGATCCAAAGTAAATGTATATAAAAATCATTTACGGGTTTTTAGGATTGCTCAACAGTCTCCCTGCCTGCTGTTTCCTGACAGTCCTGGTTTTTAATGCTCCTGTACCATATGGTGCGGGCGTCAAAGGGTAAAGGTCCGCAATGATTCTCTGAGGCCGCTTAAGTGCCGCTCCCTGTCGATAGAGTGAAGGAATCTCAGCAGTTTTAATCATCCTCTGCACTGACATCAATTTGATGATTTGCAGCTACAGTACCATATTATGATGCAAATCTCAAAATAAGGGATTGGCCTTTCAAGGCATAGATGAAGAATAATCTCTTCATCCTGGAGAGGCTGGGTGATGGTAGATCAGGATGGAACTGGGGTTAGTCATGAGTGGCACTGGGTTTAATTGTCTGGCTTTATTGAATTGTAAACCATCTATAGGAGGATTTTTTTTTGGATCTAAGACCAGCTGGATGGAGAGGTGGAAGATGTATGTTCTTATTTGAAATATCTGTTTCTTTAACCTCTCATAGAATGTTGACAGGTCAAATGAAAAGCCAGGAGGATGGACCTGAAATTCTACAGTGATTCTACTTTGTTACGAAGCAGAGGTGCTCTTCTGGATGTCCTTCCTGATGGCTACGACTCCTTTATGACAATCTCTTAAATGTTAACCCAAGATTTGCCTAGATTGAGAGCTTAACAACTCTAGGTGTGGAATGCAGGGGGAGGAGTTGGCCTGAACATCAGTTCTTACACTAGTTAGATCTTGTCCCATTTTTGCATTATATTCCCTTGAGCCATTGTCAAGTGAGAAGGCATTGGTTTCAGTTGTGGAACCCTCCGTTGTCTTTCACCAGGGTTAGGGTTCACTAGGGTTAGTTTAGCTCTCTGAGAAGAACATTCCAGACTCCCACTGGATATGTAAAATGTAGTTTTCTGATTTAACCATTACATTGTTCAGCTTTAATTTGTTGTGGAGTATCCCATCGATGTGATTGAGCTTTTTGGGTAAGTATTAGCATGTGAGATAAGTGTATTTGTGGATTTTTTTAAAAAGCACCAGATTAAAAAGGGTAGTGACAGCGCGGAAGCAAATCTCAAAGTGGTGATGCGGGTTAATGTCTAAAGACAACAGTTTATCATTGGAATAGAGTTGCAAGATAAAGTAGTTAGTGTTCAATTTGGAGTGTTGACAGTGATGGCTTCCATTGTCATAAAAGGTTAATAATGCCACTGGGGAGAATGTACAAAAGTAATAGAATGTTTCATTGGATATATCACTTATTGCAATCCAGTTGCTTTAGAGAACAGGCTCAGGGGCCATAAGTACAATGTAGTGAATTTTTGGTGTGTTAAACAGTCCCCAGCTCTTGGTAGTGTGATGATTGTTCTAACAAATACCAGTTAGTGGATCTCACCAAAAGCAGTGTGGTGAGAAAGTATAGGCTTTAGATCAGGCTGGATAGGTCACTGCAATACCCTGGACTACCTTACACACCCATTGAGGAGCAACATCCTATGGAACAAGTGGCAGATCAACCTGTGTGATACAGCAGAGACATACAGGACATGAATGACGACTCCTTGCAACTGCTGAATCCCATTGATAGAATCATAAAGTCAGCACAAATGGGGCCTTCACACCGAGTTGTCAGACTTGATCTCATTTCCCTGTTGGCCAACATCCCTCTAAACCTTTTCTATGCATGCATAGGCCCGCTTAGATGGGGCAGAATTTGTTGGGTGCATTCAGGATTTTCTTGAAGCAGAAGGTAGATAGCCCAACCAGAAAGGGTGCCATACTAGACATTGGTTAAATGAACCTGACCAGGTGATCAGATTTTCAGTGGGGGTTCATTTTAGGAATTAGAGATCACTTACTTAATCTGGAGTATGCTCATGTATCAAGTATATCCCTGGGTATTGATAAAGGCCAGTGAAGAAATTTCTGGCAGCACGACAAAGATCTTTACATAGTCACTAGTGACAGGAAAGGTGTGAGAGGACCAGAGAGTGGCTGATGTACATATGTAGTAGAAATGGTGGAAAAAAGAATAATCAAGGAAATTATAGACCAGTGAAAAGGATACTTTGGGATAGATTTGTGCAAATTTGGAAAGTCAGGATCAGATTAGAGGTGGGTCATTTTTCCAGGAGGCAAAGATGGTTTTTGAAATTAGGGCATGGACTTTCATAAAGTGTTTGACAATGCCCCTCATGGCTGGGTGATCCAAAAGGTGCAGATGCATGGGATTTGTGGTGAATTGACAAGTTTGGATATGAAATTGGCTGGTCCATAGAAGACAGGTGGAAATGTGTTATTCAGGCTGGTGGCCTATGACCAGTAGTGGTAAGCAGGGATCAATGTTGGGACTCCAGTTGTTTGTGATTATATGTGAATAATTTCAATGTAAAAGTAGGAGGGTGGTTAGTAAGTGTGTAGATGATGCAAAGATTGATGAAGTTGAAGACTGTGTAATCAAAGAATACAAAAGGATATAGATCAATTACAGATCTATGCAGTGACATGACGGATGGAGTTTGATCTGGACAAGTATGAGATGGTGCACTTTGAGAGGTCAGATGTAAAAGGGGATCTATGTAGTTAAAAGCATTGATGTGCAGAGGGATCTTGGGGTCCAGATCCAAAGGTAATTGAAAGAGGCAATATAAGTAGATAGGGTGGTAAAGAAGCCAAATGACATGCTTGACTTCATTGAGTACGGGATAAGGGTGTAATGTTGCAATTATACAAACTTTGGTTAGGCAGCCCTTGGAATACTGCATGCAATTCTAGTCACCCATTACAGGAAGAATGTGGAGGGTTCGGAAAGGCTACATGTGATTTTGCCTGTTTTTGAAGGTATGAGTTATGGAGAGTGATTGGACAAACGGGCTTTTTTTCTCTGGAGCATCAGGGGCTAAGGGAAGATCAGGAGAGGCATTGATAGGGTATAAGAATCTTTGCCAGGGCAAAAGCATCACATATTGGAGGACTTGCATTAAAGGTGAGGGGGAAGAAGATTAACTGAGATAGCCAGGGCAAATATATTGCATAGAGTGGTGGGTGCCTGGAATGGGCTGCCAGGGTGAGCGGTGGAAGTGGATGCTTTTTAAGAGGCTTCTAGATCGAAATGGGGATGGCTCTCTATCGGGTGCAAGCAGCAAATTTAAATGGCCTTGTCTATAATGTACCCCACAAATGTGTGCTGAATGGCCTATTGTGCTATCCTGTTTTCTGTCGAATGACCATGAATGGATGTTGACAATCAGTCGGGGATCCTTTGGTTCTAATTTGTTGTCAAAGGCTTCACTGAGGTCCACTGCATACCCGTCGTGGATATATTTAAAAGGATGGCCATTTTTCAAGGTGGAACATCTGGGGTGAAATGTCTGATGCAGTTCGGGGCAGGGTCCGGGGAGGGGGGGCGGGGTGAACAATAGGGAAGCATCTGATTGGTCGAGCCCTTACTCTTCTCACGGATTGGCCGACAGCCGGCTGAAGTGCAGCAATCAGCGGGGGCGCTGCCGTGACGTCAGCGAGGTGGCCGAGGCTTTGAGCCGGCGGCGCGGCGCGGCGCGGGGCGGGGCAGACCGCGGGCGTCGCCTCAGTCACGGGAACGGCCTGGCCATGGCCTTCGTCGCCGGTCAGCCGGTCACCGCCGTCGTGGTGAGTAGCCGACCGAGTGGGTCGGCCCCCTTTTTCACGCCGCGGCTCGGGGCCCGCGGTCGTTGAAGAGAGGCCTGGTTCCCCTGCGGTCGGTCCGGGGCGCCTCTGCCCCGACTATTTGGGCAAGTTGGAAGCGCAGGCTGTGGCGTCCAGTCGGGTTTCAGGCCGACTCCCGAGGTCCGTGCAGCCCTCCCCGACACCAGCCCAACCGTTGGCCTGGGGAAGGGAGTGGTTCTAGCGGTGCAACACAATCCGGAGGGACGGGACCCTGATGAAGGGCTCAAACCCCATCTCCACCTTTGCTCCATGACCTGCTGAGGTTCTCCAGCATGTGTGTGTGTGATTGGGTCCGTCGTGTCAGTCCCAGGTGGCCCTTCTGCACAGAGCAGTCGTGCATGGAGGGAGGAGTTTGTGGAGGGAGGCCCGTTTAGGGTTAGAATTGTCCAAGAATGGCCATGTTGTGGAAACTCAGCAGGCCCTGCAGTACCCAGAGGAAGCCTAAAACTTTTTTTGTTGCTGCCTGCCTATTGGTGTCCGCTCTATGACAGGCTGCAAGCTTGAGATTCTTGTTAAGTGGATGTAGTTAGAATGATGTGGGTGGAAGGACGTGTATGGTCTTGTTGTGAGGGTGTCCTTTGGGTTCTGTGTGGCTAATGTAATCTGAGATTAATGGCCTCAGCCGTCATCGGTGCTCGGTGTGAATTAAATAACTTCCAAAGTTGAAGTCAGCAGAACCTTAACTTTGAAGCAATATAACTTGTGCACTTTAGAGCCTACAGGAAGAATCATGGAAGTGAGTCAAAGTCTTTGCTAGTGTTTATTGGAACATTATCTTAAAAACCGAGCCCGTATGAATTTTTTTTCCTCCCCTGAATGTGCCACAAGACTCGCACCCTCAGGTTCAGGAACAGCTGCTCCCCCTCCACCATCAGACTCCTCAACCACACACTCGATCAGGGACTACATTTGCACTTTATTGTTTGTTTTTCTCCACTCTCTATTGCACAGTTGTTACCTTCATTTACATTTCTTTGTTTACACAGTACAGTTTATTCTTTGCACTACCAATTAATGGTAATTCTGCGGTGCCCGCAGGAAAAAGAATCTCAGGGTTGTATGTGATGATATGTATGTACTCTGACAATAAATCTGAAATCTGATTCTGTTTTATAAAGACGGAATTTCAGATTGCAACTGCTCTATGTGGTAATAAGCAAATTTCTGTGCACCCCCTTTGTATCTTTTTTTGGTCAAAATGGTCAAACTTTTTAAACCGGAGTTTGAGATTCTCTCTAAAGCCAGTTGTGAACCTCTTCTAATCCTTTTAAATTTTCTTCAAATTTTGCTCTGAGAATAATTCTTGCTTTTCCAATTTCTTTTTGGCTGAAATCAATCTCTTCTCTACACTTTGTTTAGGGTTTTCATGTCACCTCTAAAGCATGTTGACCAGAAATGGAAATAGTACTTCAGTTTTTGACCTTTTCAATCTTTTGTACTGTTTCAATTATTTCCATTCTTTTTCATTCTGTTTATAAAGCATGACCATCCCATGTTCTTTGGTAACTTTTCTGTGTGTCAGAATCATAAGTCTTACCTTTTAATCCCTAAAGTTTCCCTTTATTCTTCTTAAAAAATATGCAACTTTACTGTATTATTTGACTTGATCTAATCCCTGTCTGTCTGTACTGCCAGCCCATCTATGCAGTTTTGTAGGCTACGGATGTTTTACTGCTGACCAGACAATATCATCAACTTTGGAATTTGTGTCCACAGAAAGCAAAAGTCCTGTTTCGGGCCATGAACCCTTCTTTGGGAATGCCAAAAAAAATCAGGCAGACGTGTGGGCATGGAGAGCATAGACTAGCAAGGGATAAGTGGGTGCAGGTGGGATGTAGCACCTATAGTAATTGATGGTATATTTTCATTCAGTATCAATCATGCAACTTGAGGGTGAAGTTCAGGAGGTTTTTTTTGATAAATATTTGATAAGAAGATGACTGTTCTTGGTATTTGAAGTTTATGAAAAAAGTGCATGTTTGGACTTTCCAAGTTCACTAGTTGAAGATTGGGTCATGTTTTGGCATGCTAGATAGTTTAGGAATTAAAATAACATTGGCTGTTATTTTAAAAAGAAAATGGAAGAAAGGAAACAAGGAGTATTCAGATTTATTGCCAGAGAACACACATGACATCACATACAATCCTGAGATTCTTTTTCCTGCAGGAAAGGCAGAATTTCTATTTATTGGTAGTACAAAAAAACTGCACATGTAAACAAAGAAAGGCAAACAAACTGCAATACAGAGAGAAATAAAATCAATAAAGTGCAAAATTAAGAGTCCTTAAATATGTCCCTGATTGAGTTGCTGTTGAAGAGTCTGATGGTGATGGAGTAGCAGCTGTTCCTGAACCTGGGGGTGTGAGTCTTGTGGCACCGATACCCTTTTCCTGGTGGCAGCAGCGAGAACAGAGCATGTGCTGGGTGGTGTAGATTCTTGATGATTGATACTGCTCTCCAACGGCAGCGTTTTCTCTGTAGATGTTCTTGATAGTGGGGAGGGTTTTACCTGTGATGTCCTGGGCTGTGTCCACTACCTTTTGCAGGGCTTTACGCTCAGAGGTATTGGTGTCCCCAAAATGGTCCTTGATGCATCCGGTCAGCCCCCTTTCCAAACCTCGACAGACTCACACCAAACCTCTACAGACTCCTGAGGAAGTTGAGGCGCTGATGTATTTTCTTCACGATGCCATTAGTGTGTGGGATCCAGGAAAGATCCTCCGAGATGGTGGTATTGGTCGAGTTATTGATGTGGATAGTATAAGTGAATGATTAAGTACTGGTGGGAGAAGGCATTGAGGGGTTTCAGAGTGGCTGAACTCTTGCACAGGTTCAGTTGGATGGAATGACTTTATCCTGTTCCTAAGACAGTTTGTGCTCTTGAAGTTGGAGTGACTGTCACTGTACTTTGTTTTTATTCACCACTGATATTTCCAGGTCTTGATTTCAAATTATTTCTTTCAGCAATGTATTGAAATCTGTAAATTGTGTCACGGTGATAACCTAATCCTGGGATTCAGTATCGGAGGAGGAATTGACCAGGATCCTGCACAAAATCCCTTTTCCGAGGATAAAACAGACAAGGTATGAAATACTGTCATAGTCACATACCAGAAAGAAATGGCTCCATTAAAGCTGATTTTAAATGAATATTTTATCTCAAAATCCCCACACTTCTTGTCACTAATGTTCAAAGTGTTGGATGAGGAGAAATCTTGTCCAGCTATTGTCAAGCTGATGCCATTGCTTTCAAATCTGATCATAGCGGGGGTTCAGCTTGACAATTATTGGTCAAGATTTACCTGGATTTGGCTCCTATCCCTCCTGCCATGCATCTCTCCAAATGTACTTTGCATCTGCTTCAGTGCCTCTTGTGGCAGCTTCTTCCATTTACTCCTCACCATCCTAGTCACCCAGCTATAAGAAGGATATCAATCAATTGGAAGGGATGCAGAGGAGATTCACCAAGATGCTGCTGGGACTGGAGGGGTTGAGTTATATGGGCAAGTTGGATAGGCTGGGTCTTTAGTTCCCAGAGAGAAGGAGGCTGAAAGGTGATCTTGTAGAGGTTTATAAAACCACGAGGGCATAAAGTGAATGCTTAGTCTTTTTCAAAATATTCTCCCAGAATCACAATGCGGCTTTTGCGCAAACAGAGGAACTACTGACATGGTCTTTGCCCTCGGACAGCTTCAAGAAAAGTGCAGAGAACAAACAAAGGACTCTACATCACCTTTGTTGACCTCACCAAAGCCTTCGACACCGTGAGTAGGAAAGGGCTTTGGCAAATACTAGAGCGCCTCGGATGCCCCCCAAAGTTCCTCAACATGGTTATCCAACTGCACGATAACCAACAAGGTCGGGTCAGATACAGCAATGAGCTCTCTGAACCCTTCTCCATTAACAATGGCGTGAAGCAAGGCTGCATTCTCGCACCAACCCTCTTTTCAATCTTCTTCAGCATGATGCTGAAACAAGCCATGAAAGACTTCAACAATGAAGACGCTATTTATATCCGGTATCGCGCGGATGGCAGTCTCTTCAATCTGAGGCGCCTGCAAGCTCACACCAAGACACGAGCAACTTGTCTGTGAACTACTCTTTGCAGACGATGCCGCTTTAGTTGCCCATTCAGAACCAGCTCTTCAGCGCTTGACGTCCTGTTTTGCGGAAACTGCCAAAATGTTTGGCCTGGAAGTCAGCCTGAAGAAAACTGAGGTCCTCCATCAGCCAGCCCCCCACCATGACTACCAGTCCCCCCACATCTCCATCGGGCACACAAAACTCAAAACGGTCAACCAGTTTACCTATTTCAGCTGCACCATTTCATCGGATGCAAGGATCTTTCTTTCTTTTTCAATCTTTTTATTATTATTATAATTTATAAACACATACAGTTCAAAGAGATATAAAAAAAATACATAGTAAGTAATGAATTAATACAGAGGTATTAAACAATAATATTACAAAATAAAAATATATCATAAAAAAAAAATTTTGATCAGTTTAGGGTGTGAACTATCTCTAAAAAAAGATATAATTAATAACAATATATGAAAAAAGAGAAAAAAAAAACCCCAAAAAAGAAGAAAAAACAAATCTGAATTTAAAAAAACTTTAAAAAAAAAACTTAAAAAAAAACCTACAGATATAGCTAAACCACGCCGATCACTCCGATCTCATCTTATAACCCAATTATCATACATAATCATAGAAAGAAAACAGAGCCAGATCAACTCACCACAAATGAAAATATTGAATAAATGGTCGCCAGGTTAACTCAAACTTAGAAGGGGATTCATAGACAGAGTTTCTAATTTTCTCTAAATTTAAACATAGCATAGTTTGGGTAAACCATTGGAAAACAGTGGGAGGATTTACAATGATGCAAGGATCGACAACGAGATAGACAACAGACTCACCAAGGCAAATAGTGCCTTTGGAAGACTACACAAAGGAGTCTGGAAAAACAACCAACTGAAAAACCTCACAAAGATTAGCATATACAGAGCCGTTGTCATACCCACGCTCCTGTTCGGCTCCGAATCATGGGTCCTCTACTGGCATCACCTACGGCTCCTAAAACGCTTCCACCAGCGTTGTCTCCGCTCCATCCTCAACATTCATTGGAGCAACTTCATCTCCAACATCAAAGTACTCAAGATGGCAGAGGCCGACAGCATCGAATCCACGCTGCTGAAGGTCAAACTGCGCTGTGTAGGTCACATCTCCAGAATGGAGGACCATCGCCTTCCCAAGACCGTGTTCTATGGCGAGCTCTCCACTGGCCGCCGAGACAGAGGTGCACCAAAGGAGAGGTACAAGGACTGCCTAAAGAAAGCTCTTGGTGCCTGCCACATTGACCACCGCCAGTGGGCTTATATCGCCTCAAACCGTGCATCTTGGCACCTCACAGTTCAGCAGGAAGCAACCTCCTTTAAAGAAGACCGCAGAGCCCACCTCACTGTCAAAAGACAAAGGAGGAAAAACCCAACACCCAACCTCAACCAACCAATTTTCCCTTGCAACTGCTGCAACCGTATCTGCCTGTCCTGCATCGGACTAGTCAGCCACAAACGAGCCTGCAGCTGACGTGGACTTTTACCCCTCCATAAATCTTCGTCCGCGAAGCCAAGCCAAAGAAGGAGAGATGATAGAACTAGAGGTTTAAGGTGAGAAGGGCCTCTCATACCCAGTTATGCTTTGCCATTGATGGTTGTCTTCAGACGTTAATATGTTGGTCCAATCCCTTTTTGGCAATGCTTTCCAAATCCATCCACATGCTGCATGGGAAAGGGTTTCATTGCATCACCTTTGATTCTCTTCTCTGTTCATTTATAATGTTCAGGTTTGTCACAATATACCTTTACAATGAGAAGGATTCTTCTGTGAGCAGGTTAACAGGACAGCTCAAATAATTTGTTAGAAAGTTCCTTCCCCTGTCTCCTTTCCTCTAGTTCTTTCTCTTTCCCTTTTTCCTCTGTCTCCTCTCACAAGAGCCTTTCCCTTTGCATTCAATTTACACCTTTTGTTGGTCTGTACTCTTTCCCCCTCCCATTCTCCTACCTTTCTCTCTGTCTTTATTGATTCACCAGACTGCTTTCTGGAAGAAAGGTTCAGGTCCAAAACTTCAGTAATAGATCTGTGAGACCAGTTGAGTTCCTCCAGCATTTGTGTTTTGACTACAATCACAGTGTCAGCAGACTTTTGTGTTTTACTCAGCTCTAGCATGCATACAGTTGAGTAAAGAGCAAGAGCAAGGTTCTTGAGTTGCAATGGTTCAGTTCGTACAAAGAAGGGCAGCATCAGGGCACTGTTCATTCTGGGAAGAGGCTGTCTCTCAACTTTGTAGTGTGTGTTTCCTCACCCCTGAGCTTTTGCAGTGAGATGGATCCTATACTCATGACCTCTCCACTAGTGGGAGCAGACTTTCCTTGTCAACTGTCCATTTTAATACTTTTATTAGATCTCCCATCAGGCTTGTGTGGAGGAAATGATTCCAGCCCCTCTAATTTATCCTTTTTGTTATTCTCTAAATGTTTTTCTGGCCCCTCAAATGCCACCCCTCTACTGTGATGACCAGAAAGGAACACAATGCTCCATCTGAGGCCATACCAGTGCTTTATGATCACAGCACCAGTAAATCCCTGCTTCTAATGGTAGAATCCTGAATTTTTATGCCTTGTTAGCTTTTTTTCCAATCTGCCCCTCCTTGTTCACAAATTGATGCACTTGTACTCCTTCTATCTCTCTTCCCTTTGACTGGTATCCTTTCATTGCCTCTTCTCATTTTTTTTTCTAACGAAACAAATCTCCTCCCATTTCTCTAATGAAATTTGTCTACCTTGTCATCCCTTCCCACTAATGTGGCTTTATCCTGCTGCACTCTCACTATTCTCCAAAGACTGAAACTTGGCGGTGCTGTTACCCCCAATCAATTCTAGGCTTTTCTCTCCTGCCTTCATATGCACGTCCACCTCTGGTCTGTTGGCTTGTGCTCCAACCCCTGCCCTTCTTCCACCCTAATGTTGCCTTTTTATTCAGGCACCTGCTTGCTTTTTGCTCGTACCTTGACGGAGGCCTCAGGCCTGAAACGTTGGATATATATCTTTGCTTTCTATCGACGCTGTGGGATCTGCTGAATTTCTCCAGCACTTTTGATTATTAACTACAATAATTGAATCTGCAGACTTCCACTGGATTGTCTCCTTGTTTCTTCGACCAGGACCGATCCATTATAATTAGTTGCACTGCTGTTCTGTTTCCCATAATTCCCCAGTTCATTTCCTTTAAGGGACAAATGTTTTGTTTTGGTTTATTGCTTCCTTTTTAGGGATACAAATGGTTTTAGCAGCTGAAGTGGACATTTACCCCTCCATAAATCTTCGTCCGCGAAGCCAAGCCAAAGAAAGATATTATTTGTTTGTTTATCCTCAAACTCTGTATTTTCTCAATGGATTTCAGTGAACTCTTCATCTAATTTTTTTTTCACACTGAGATCCATATCAATCAAAATACATACAAATTTTCCCTCTTGAATATGCAGTGTCATTTTCTCCCCTTTTCCCCCTCCCTACCCTCCCTCCTAACCACCCCCTCCCTACCCACTAAACGTTCAACATATACAATACATTAAACCCATTAAACAATGTCATCACACAATGAAAATAAACAAGAAAATTGTGTCATCTACTTTTACACACTGGGTCAGTTTGTCTTCTCATTCTGTCATTTTAGGGGGTGGAGGTCCGCGGTAGGCCCTCTCTGTTGTGTTCCATCTACGGTTCCCAAATTTGTTCAAATAATGTGACTTTCTTTTGTAAATTATATGTAATTTTTTCCAATGGAATACATTTATTCATTTCCATGAACTATTGCTGTATTCTCAGGCTCTCTTCTGATTTCTAAGTTGACATTATACATTTTTTTTGCTACAGCTAAGGCTATCATAATAAATCTTTTTTGTGCTTCATCCAGTTTGAGGCCTAATTCCTTACTTCCTATGTTACTTAGAAGAAAGATCTCTGGACTTTTTGGTATGTTCCTTTTTGTGATTTTATTTAATACCTGATTTAGATCTTCCTAAAACTTTTTCATTTTCTCACATGCCCAAATTGCAGGTACTGTTGTTCCCGTTTCCTTCTTACAGCGAAAACATCTATCTGATAATGTTGGATCCTATTTTTTTTTTAAACTTTTGGGGCGTGATATATAACCTGTGTAACCAATTATACTGTATCATGAGTAACCTTGTGTTTATACTTCATAGTTCTAGAGCATAACTTTTCCCATATTTCATTTTTTATCTTTAAATCTTTTTCCCACTTTCGTTTGGGTTTATAGCTTTTTTCATCATTTTCCTTCTCTTGCAGCTTGATGTACATGTTCGTTATAAATCTTTTAATTATCATTGTTTCTGTAATCACAAATTCAAAGCTGCTTCCTTCTGGTAATCTCAGTCTGTTTCCCAATTTATCCTTTAAGTAGGCTTTCAGTTGATGGTATGCAAACATTGTACCATGAGTTATTCCATATTTTTACTTCATTTGTTCAAATGTTAATAAATTATTTCCCAAAAAAACAATTTTCTATTCTTCGAATTCCTTTTTCTCTCCCATTCTCTAAAGGAAAGGTTATCTATTGTAAATGGATTAGCTGATTTTGTGTCAATAATAATTTTGGTAGTTGGTCATTTGTTTTTTTCCTTTCTAAGTGAATCTTCTTCCATATATTGAGTAAATGATGCAGTACTGGTGAGCTTTTATATTGCACCAGGTTTTCATCCCACTTATAAAGCATATGTTCCAGTACCTTCTCCCCTATTTTATCTAGCTCTATCAGCCTGATCCAATCTGGTTTTTCCCCTTGACTGTTAATTGTGCTGCTTATAATAATTTTTAGTTTGGTAACTGCAAACCCCCTTGTTTGTATCATTCTGTTAATTTATCTAACGCTATCCTCAGTTTCCCCCTTTCCATAAGAATGTCCTTATTATTCTCTTTAGTTCATTGAAGAATTTCTCTGTTAAGGGAATTGGTAATGATTGAAATAGGTATTGTATTCTTGGGAAGACATTCATTTTGATGCAATTTACCCTCCCTATCAGTGTTAGTGGCAATTCTTTCCAATGTTCTTTCCTGCAATTTCTTCATTAATGGCTGATAATTTAATTCGTACAGGTGGCCTAAATTGTTATCTAATCTAATACCTAGGTATTGGATTGCTTGTGTTTGCCATTTAAATGTTGATTCTTTTTTAAACTCTGTATAATTCGCATTACTCATTGGCATTGCTTCACTTTTCTTTGCGTTGATCTTGTACCCCGATATTTCTCCATATTCCTTCAATTTCTTATGTAGTTCTTTTATTGATATTTCTGGTTCTGTTAGGTACACTATGATGTCATCTGCAAATAGACTGATTTTATATTCCTCCTCCTTTATTTTTATCCCTTTTCAGTGAACTCTTCAATGCCATGACCACCCATTCTCCTGTTTCTGCAGGGAATATATGTCACTAGAATATCTGAAGGAGGACCAGCTGAAGTTGCAGGACTACAGATTGGAGACAAGATAATGCAGGTCTGGTTTCTGGTGTTTTCTACAATTTGAGTAATGGTATTGAGAAAGTCAGCATTGGGGAGAGAGTGAGACGAAGACTGCAGGAGAGGTGGTACAGAACTAAAGGCAGAGCCTGAGGTCAGCTGGTCGGAAGGTGGGAAACGAGGTGGGAAGAAGGCTGGAACAGTAGGGTGGAGAGACGTCTGCAAGAGGTCAAGTGCGCCAGTTGGCAAGGTTAACAATTCTTCAATGAGGGTGGGGCAGGAGCTAACAGGGGGAAGAATAGGGTCCCTTAGTGGAAATGCCTGTGCAGAGTTAGGGGATGGGAGTAAGCTTTCCTGAACACTTCTCTCACACTGGAGAAATATGTGAGGGGATGGTATGTTCTGGCAGGCCTGGAGAGATATCCCAGCAACACCATGCCAGAGGGTGTTACAGTGGTTCAGGCAGCATCCATGGAATATCACCCCGGTTTAGGGAAGTAACCCTTCTTTCATGGATGCTGGCTGACCTGCTGAACTCCTCCAACATTCTTTTGATCCAGTTTTCCAGTGTCTGCACTATTTATCTCCGATCAATCCTTGCCTACAATGGGAGGCAGGGGAGGAGAAATCTGATAAGATTTTGAATTCTCCCTTGGCCACTGAGGTACCGGAAGGCATTGTTCCTTTATTCAAGGAGGAATTTATTTGGGGGAGGAAAAAAATTGAGGAACTTCTAAAGTGGGGACTAATCAAGTTGGTGCGGCTTTAAGAGAAGATGTGTCTGACCAATGTGTTTTTTTTTTGCTTGAGTATGTTGATGAAGGGATGATACTCCTGATTATCTGGACCAAATTACTCATGGGATTTGGGATCCTTGGGTAGAGAGTGAGACGGAGAAGGGCGCTGTGAATCACAGGGGTTGTTGCTGGAACCCTTGCTCTATGTCCAAACAATTTGGATGATTTGCAAGTTGGCCACCACTCCTGGTGTGGGTGAGGTGATGGGCTTTAGGAGGTCCGACACAATCAGCCTGGGACACGAGGAGGCGCTGAATGAAGCCTTGGTGTCTGAGGGGCCCTGAGATCATTGCTTAAGAAGGCATGGAGTGACAGATCGTGGCAGCTTTGAAGCAAGAGTTTTGGGGTGGGGTGGCCTTCAGTGACAGAATGTGGGGAGATGGAGGAGGATGGACTCGAGGTGAAAAGGTGAGAAGTTTTGGGGTGGGGAAACGTTGGAGGAGAGGGTCTAACTAGTCTAAACTCTGAGTTAAAAGACATTAAATATATTGAGCAGAAAACTCTCACTTCCACCGTGAACGGATTCTGAACATCAGTGACCTGAACCACTAACTCGGATTCTCGACCACCGACATCACATTGTTGTCTATGTGCCTTGGTTTTACTCCAGCTTTGAATACTGTCTTTTCTATTGTTGTTTCTCAAGGTTGATCCTTCACCAGGTTGTCTCCTTCTGATGTGACCGAGTAGCTGCAAGCTGCGCCACAGCTGCTATACATCGGGGCAAACAGGTTGTTGTGCAATGGTGATAAGTTCTTGGCCCATGCATACAATGGGCTGACCTTGGAGCCTCTGCTTTTCCTCTGGTTCTTGCTATCAAATGGAGTGAACTACTGGGCTGGAGATGGTGGGGTGTCCGGGAGTGAGTGGGATGGATGAGTGTGGTTGTGTTGTGAAGTTGGTTTGGGTGAATGCTGAGAGCCATGGATGCTGTGGCTCTCAGTGTGCTGGGGATGGTGGGGGGGGGGGGGGGGGGGTGAGGCTGAGTGCCAGCCAACTGCAGGCCAGGGCTGAGGGCGGGAGTGAGTGTTGTGGCGCAGAGTGCCCGGGGGTCAGGTTGAATGCTGGGCGGGTGAAGCTGGCAAAGTCTGATTAGTGAAGGTCAGAATAGGTGCTGACCTAGTGAAGCTGTGGCACAGTGACTGGCGAGGATCAGAGTGGGTGCCGGCCTAGTGAACAGAGTACCGGAGTGAGTGCCAGCCTGGTGAAACTGTCACACACTTCCTGATGATGGATGGACCCTTGGCTTGGCTCTCTTTAGTCCACACATTCGAGGAGCGGGATCAGGCGGGGGAGGCCAGGAGAATCCTACTCTTTGTCACAGAGTTGCTGTCGGGACGCACAGTGATCCGTATGCCTGCTTCCTGGTTGACGCACTGAAGGCTGTGATTCTTGTTGCCTTTAGCCTTTTGCTAAAGGATAATTACCAAGGCCAGTGTGCTCGCCCACATGGGTGGGGTTGTGGAGGACAGGAGCACCCAGGGAAACCCGTGGAGTCAAGGGGGTGGGGGTGGGAGGGTACGGGGTTGTCAGAAGCCAGATAGTGTGGGCACTGAGTTGGGTCCCAGATCAATGCCATGCCTATCCCTTTTCATTCATCTCATAGTGATCCACGTCTGAGTTGTTTTCCAATGGCAGGCGAGGGTCGTCGGTGTCAGGGTTTTAGGGAAGCAGGTGGGTGAGCATCATCTGATGATTACTAACGGGCAGTGTTTTACAAAATGGAATTAGCAACTTAAACTCCACATCAAACCTGTCATTTAGCCTCTGGTTTCTACACCCTTGTTCTATGGGTCATTATCTGTTGTATGTCCTGTAGTGTAGTTATGTGGTTCACAATTGAGAGACCATCATTTGCTGCAAAGCATGTGCAGGGGAGGTGAGGCACGTGGGACCTCTCTGGTAAGATGGTGTTGAAATGCCGGCTCTGACCATGAGCCTTGGTGTTACAAAGTGCACCTAAGTGACAGCAATAGTAAATCAAGATTTAGTCAGGCAATGCCTGGCAGAGATGGTGAGTGTGTGGATGGGTGCTGCGGCTGGGTGCTACCTCTGCCTCTTTCCTTTGCAGGTCAACGGGTGGGACATGACGATGGTAACACATGACCAGGCCAGGAAACGGCTCACAAAGAAGAATGAAGATGTTGTTCGGCTTCTGGTGACCCGTAAATCTCTGCAGCAGGCCTTGCAACAGTCCCTGCAGTAGCCCACTCGAACGTAACGATTCATAGAGAAACAATCCGGTCACTGAAAACTGTTTAATTTTGCTCCATGATATTATGCGTACCTTGCTGAGAGTGCCCAACACTGGACTGTCTGAGTCACTGTAACGGTTAAATCGCTGCAAACGGGTCTTGCTGGGTGTTGCAGGAAATGGATGAGTGCACAGATTGACCAACTGCACTCCCCTGATTCAGTAACTGTACCATCAGGGCCATTTGTACAGTGAATGGAAGCTTGCTGACAACACGAAAGTACAAGCACTAGATTAATGTTTCTCTGATCACGATTTGAACACCAACTTTAGTCTTTTTAATCAGCTTTAAATGCTATCCAAATATAGGTTTACTGACCAAAGCCTTTGCCATCTCTTATGGTGTGGTGGATTGAGGAGGGGGGGGGGGGGGGAGGGATGAATTGTCCCTCTACTTTTAAATAACTGATTAGGACAATTGCATTTATAGATTTTTTAACTGAATATTCTTTTCTAATATTTTTAAATTCCACTGTGGGCTGTTGGGCCTTTTTTTTTTATATATCTGTAAGATGTCTGAGGTGATGTGTATGCTCAAATAGCAAGGCCACATTGTCATTCAGTGCACTATAATGTGCAGGATTAAATCTGAACCACTTGTGTTTGTCAACCTGGCAACAGTTCAGGGCCCCTCAAAGTGCCTTCCCATTCGTTCCTTGGGTGTTCCCATAGAGCCAAACTATGGGCCTTGACATTGTTATGGCCAGGACTGCATGATGCCTGCCTCTTCCTGACACTATCATGAAAACCTTTGTTCAATCCAGTCTCATACAGGTGTAATTATGTGGAACCTTCTATTTGAAACTGGATAAATAGGGGTTAGGTTTAGTTGTGTTACTGTTCCAGCACTGCATGGTTGGATTTTTAAGAGGCTGAGTTTGGGGGGGGGGGGGGGGGTTGTAACATTCAGCTTTACCAATGAACTCCGTGCACCCTTCTTACATTGAATGCGAAAGACTGGTTTCTGGTCCATTAGTGCAATACACAAAAGTGCTGAGACACTCAGGAGGACACGCAGCATCTGGAGGAAGTACCTGTCTCAGGCTAAGCAAAAAGCACATCTTCCCGCATGTCTGGCCTGGTCCCCTCTGCCCTGAGATGGCAGGACAGGATTTCCCTTGTCCTTGCCTACCACCCCACCAGCCTCTGCATGCTGTCTACAACATGATCCCACCACCAGGCACAATTTCCCCCTCACCTCCCTGCAGGGACTCCCTCATCAATCATCTCGCCCCATTGGTACCTACCCCAGTGACTGCAGGAAATGCCACCCTTACTCCATACCTCCTCCTTCACCACCATTCAGGACCCCAAAGTGAAGCAACACATCACTTGTGAATCTGCAGGGGTTGTCTACTGCATCTGATGCTCCTGTTGTGGCTTCCTATATCGAAGGGACTACGCAAACTGGGAGACTATTTCTTTGAGCACCTTTGCTCTGTCTCCTGCAATAACAGTGACTTCCCAGTAGTCAGTGTTGCCTCCATCACATCAGAGGACATACTCTGCCCACTGCAATAGCAGGGATCACCCAGTGGTAGCCATTTCATTTTCCCCATCTGTTCGTGGTCTCATGCACTGCCAATGAGACCGCCCGTCATTTGGAGGTACAATGCCTTGTATTCGGTCTAGACACCCTCCAACCAGATGCTATTAGCATAGTACTTTTCCAGTTTCCATTAAACCCCTACCCTCTCTCCTTTCCTCCAGCTTCTCACCTTTCCCTCCTCCATTCACAGAGCAGTTCTACCTCCTGTCCAAATCCACAGTAACTTGCCTTGTTGGCCTGTGCTCTTCCCTCTGTCCCTTCCCCCTCCCCTCCTCCCCCCTTGATGAAAGTCAGATTTTCCTGCTTGATTTCAGTGGATTAGATGAAATAGTGATTACAGTACACTTCTACACCCAATCAAAATGATTTGTTTTAAATCTTGTGCATCAATTTGCAATTTTGATTTGTGATGCAAGGGACTGTATAATGTGGTCTTTTTTGCTGGTGGATAATTTGGAAGAAATGAAATTGCTCATTGTATAATTACTGTAATTAAATAAAAACCTGCACTCAGGTGTTGTACGTCTGTTGGAAAGGAGGTATTGTGTACACACTGGCACATTGTGTGGAGCTGTTTGTGGAGATCCTGTCACTGATTTGTCCATTTAGCCCAGTTACAGATCCCAAGCAAGGTTTGAATGTGCAGCTCTGAGAGACAGACATAGTGTTGAAACAGGTCTTTCAACCCACCACTGGCTTGACCTCACTTGGAGAATTGAGAGCAGTTTTGAGCTCCTAATTTAAGACCTGTGCTGACATTGGTGAGGGTTCAGAGGAGGTTCACAAGGATGAATCTGGGAATGAAAGGCTTATATGGGGAGCTCTTATTTGAAGAATTTGAAGAAAGCAGGGGGGAAATCTCACTGAAACATTTTGAATATTAAACGGCATGGACAGAGTACATTTAGAAAGTTTTTTTGCCTTGATGGGACAGTTAAGGACAAGAGGGCACAACTTAAGGATGTGACTAACTTTCTTCAGCCAGGGGATGGTGAACCGGTGGAATGTGTTCCCATAGGCGACTGTGAAAGCCAAGTGATTGGGTGTATTTAAGGCAGAGATTATAGGTCCTTGATTAACCAGGATATCAAAGGTGATGAGGAGAAGGCAGGGCAGTGGGGCTGAGTGGGAAAATGGATCAGCTCATGACTGAATGATGGTGCAGACTCAATGGGCTGAATGGCCTATTTCTCCTATGTCTTATGGTCTAAAACTATTTTAATCAAGTTAGGTGAGTTAAAGAATTTAAGGTAGACACTAAGGGATACACAGCAGGTCCTGGAGCATTCCATTTCAAACATTCAATTATGTCATGTACATCAGCAGACAGCAATGAAGAAGTGTACAGGAGAGGTGGCATTCAACATTAACAAAAGTAAGGAACTGACTGGACTTCAGGAAGGCGAAATCAGGAGAACACAAACCAGTCCTCATCGAGGGGTCAGCAGTGGAGAGGGTTGTTCGGCAGCTTTTTTAATATATCCTGTACTTTATTTCAAATGGTTTTATCAGTTTGTTTTGCTCCTCTTGCAATCTCAGCAGTTCAATTTTAGCTAAAAACTCCTCCATTTTATCATCTTTCCCCTCGTTCTCAGTTTGGTATAATTGTTCATAAAATTCCTTAAAGTTCTCATTAATCTCTATTGGATTATATGTAATTTGTCCTTTTTCCTTGATGCCAATACAGTTCTTTTAGCTTGTTCTGTTTTAAATTGCCAGGCTAATATTTTGTTTTTTCTCCTAGTTCATAATACTTTTGCTTTATTTTCATTGTTTTTCTCCACCTTATACGTTTGTAGTGTTTCGTATTTTATTTTTTTATGCACCAATTCTTTTTGTTGTATCTTCCCTTGTTGCTAGTTCTTTTTCTATATTTACTATTTCCCTTTCCAACTGTTCTATTTCCCGATTGTCGTCCTTTTTCATCTTAGTTACATAACTTATTATCTGCCCTCTAATGAAGGCTTTCATTGCATCCCATAATATAAATTTGTCTTTCACTGATTCCGTATTTATTTCAAAGTACATTTTAATTTGGTGTTCAATAAACTCCCTAGAATCCTGTCTTTTAAGTAGCATGGAGTTTAACCTCCATCTATATGTTCTTGATGGGATGTCCTCCAGCTCTATTGCTAATAACAGGGGTGAATGATCAGATAGCAATCTAGCTTTATATTCAGTTTTCCTAACTCTCCCTTGAACATAGGCTGACAACAAAAACATATCAATCCTTTATGTTTTAAGCCTACTCGTGTAGTATGAGTATTCCTTCTTCATTGGGTGCTGCCTCCTCCATATATCCATAAGTTTCATTTTCTGCATTGATTTAACCATAAATTTGGCCACTTTATTCTTTTTGCTAGTCTTTTGTCCAGTTTTATCCAACAATGGATCCAAATTAAGGTTAAAATCCCCTCCTATCAATATATTTCCTTGTGTGTCTGCAATCTTCAAAAGAATATCCTCCATAAACTTCTGATCCTCATTGTTAGGTGCATATATATAGATCAAATTCCAAAATTCTGAATATATTTGACACTTTATCATTACCTGCTGGATCTATTATTTCTGCCTCTATTTTGATTGGTACATTTTTATTAATTAATATAGCTACACCTCGAGCTTTTGAATTACATGATGCTGCCGCTACGTGCCCTAACCAGTCACTCTTTATTATGTTCCACTTCAGTTAGATGCGTTTCCTGCACAAATGCTATGTCTATTTTTTCTTTTTTCAGGAAATTTAATAGCCTTTTTTGTTTAATTTGGTTATGTATTCCATTAATATTTATAGTCATATAGTTCAACATGGCCATCTCATATCCTGTTTACAACTCATTTCTGCTTCCTCAACACCATCTTTTCCCTTTTCCCCATTTTCCCTTTTTGAACTCAATGTATGACAACACATTTAAAAAATAAAATACTTCAACAACTCCCACATCTAATATTTCCTTAAACCCAAAAGTCCCCCCCCCCACCCCCCGAGTTGCCCCTTATCCCTTGCCGGGCAAACACAACTCCCCTTTCCATTTGGATTGCGAACCCGCTTGCAAGTGTCAACTGATTTCACAGCGACAGTTATTCTGTCCCACCCAACCCCTTCCAGGACTTTTTTCTTCACATATAACAAAGCTCACCCCCTTTTTTTTCCCCCCCATTCCTTTCTTTCCTTCTCTTTCCCTTTAGTTCTTACATATACATTATTTTTACATCTTTATATGTATTTTATCGCCGTTCTTCATTCTTGTTGCATCTCTCCTGTCTTGCAAACGTTCTGCAAATTCTCGCGCTTCCTCCGGATCCGAGAACAGTCTGTTTTGCTCCCCCAGGATAAATGTTTTAAGCACAGCTGGATATCTTAACATAAATTTATAACATTTTTTCCATAGGATCGATTTTGCTGTATTAAACTCCTTCCTCTTCTTTAAAAGTTCAAGACTTATGACTGGGTTAAAAAATATTTTTTGACCCTTGTATTCCAATGCTTGTCTTCTAATTTTATTCCTTATCTGCTCCAACATATTTTCTCTTGTCATATATCTCAGAAATTTTACTAAAATGGATCTTGGTTTTTGTTGTGGCTGTGGTTTCGGGGCTAGTGTTCTGTGTGCCCTTTCTATTTCCATTCCTTCCTGTATTTCTGTCATTCCCAGGACCTTTGGGATCCATTCTTTTATAAATTCCTTCATATCTGTGCCTTCTTCATCTTCCTTCAGGCCCACTATCTTTATGTTGTATCACCTTCAATAATTTTCCATCATATTAATTTTCTGAGCTAATTTTCTGTGACTTTTTTGTCACTTTCTTCCAATTTTCTTTTTAAGTCATTCACTTCCATTTCTACCGCCATTACACGTTCTTCCACATTTTCTAATCCTTTCCCTACATCTGTTATGACCAGCTCTATTCTACTCGCATTTTCTTCTGTACTTTTCATTTTTCTTTTCATTTCACTAAATTCTAATGTCAACCATTCTTTTAATGCTCTCATTTGTTCTTGAAATTTTTAAAAATCTATATTCTGTCCATCTATTTTACCTTCTATTTCTCTGTGCAGATCTTGGTGGTCTTCTTCCTCTTCTGTGTCTGTACCTGTGTTTGTGTCATCTTCTCCTCTTCCTTGTATCTGTGTCTCTTCTGACTTTCCTGACGAGTTGTTTGCCTCACTCTCCTGGGCTGCTTCTTGCTTGGCTTCTTGCTGTTGGTCCTCTTCTTCTGGGATACTCATCTGTTGGGCCTCCTGCTGCTGCTCTTCTTTCCTATCACTCCCTCTCCTGTCACTTTCCTCCTCTTCTAGCTGAGAGCCCTGGTGTTGGGCATCCCTCAGCTGGTCGCGCTGTGTTTGCCCGGTCCTTAGCTGGGCCCCCCCTCCCGTCGGTGTTCTCCTTTTCCTTAGTGAGTGCACTTTTCTTTGGCTTAAAGAGCCATTTTTGCAGTCCAGCGGTCCGGAGGGGGGGAGGGGGGGGGGCCGGTCGGTCGCGACTCTGCGGGATCGTCACCAACCTTTGGGAACGGGCTCCCTTCTCCACGATGGCTCCCTGTTTCTTCATGCAAGTAAGGCCTTCTTTCTCTTCCGATGTCTTTTCTTTTTTTCCCGTTTTTTACTTTTTCCTTCTTGGGTGCCATTTTCTTTCTTTTCTCTACAATGTTATCTTTTATTTGTTATGTTTTGTGTTTCTTGAACTTTGTGTTTTCTTCACCTTATTTCTTCTTTTCTGGAGAGGGCTGGTATTCTCCTTCCAGCCACTACTCCATCACATGACACCTTGGAAAGGGTTAAGAACTTCAAATTCCTGGGTACTAAATTTCTGAAGATCTGTCCTGGGGCCTCCATGTCGATGAAATCACGAAGAAGGCTCTCCAGTGGCTATACTTCGTGAGGAGTTTGAAGAGATTTGGTATGTCACAGAAGACTGATGCAAACTTCTACAGGTGGACCGTGGAGAGCATTCTGGCTGGTGGCATCACTGTCTGCTACGGAGGTGCCAATGCACAGGACAGGAACAGGCGACACGGGATTGTGAACTCAGCTAGCAACATCATGGGCTCAAGAGGCAGTGTCTCAAGAAAGCATCTTCTCGAGGACCCCCAGCCCCAAGCCATGGCCTCTTCTCACTGCTACCATCGGGAAGGAGGTACAGGAGCCTGAAGACCAACATCCAACTGTACAAAACCAGCTTCTTCCCCTCTGCCATCAGATTTCTCAATGGACATTGAACCACAGACAGAACCTCACTTTCATTTCTTTTGCAATAATTTATTTAAAATGTAATTTATAGCATTTTGCACCTGTGATGCTGCAAAACAACAAATTTTGTAACACTTTCGTGACAATAAATTCTGATTAATTGTTCTATCTCCTAGACTGCAATTAACTATGAAACTTTTGTAAATCTAAAAACCAGGAAATATCCATCAGTCTGCAGTGAGAAATTGGGTTAATGTTTCAAATCACATGCGTTTGTATGACAAATGTGGCTTCTTTGAGTTGAGACGTTTGTGTTGGTTTTCATTAGATACCAGAAGGCAGTGCGATCAGAGGCGAGATTACCAGATGCTGAGAAGATCATGGAAGCTAAGGAATTGGAGGGGGTTGGCTGTCTTGGAGTGAACTAAAGTTGACAAACCCCCAGGGCCTGTTGAAATACATCCTCACTCCTTGTGGGTTTGGATTTGGATAGGAGGGGACTGATTGGAGGTAGTCAGCATGGACGTGCGTGGGAGATGGGTTTTTTTTTAAGAGATGTCGAAGAGCACTGATGAGGGCAGGAAGATGCACAGTATATGGGGCCTTCAGCAAGGCCTTTGATCATATCTCGCTTGGAAGGTCAAATCACGTGAGATCCATGGGGAACTGGTCCACTGGATTCAAAACAGGCTTCATGGAAAGAGGCAGAGAGGAGTGGAGGAATGAGACACACAGGAGCCTGCAGATCCTGGAATCAGAAGTAGTGGGGGAATATTTCTTCTGATTGGAGGTCTGTGTCCAGTGGTGTGACTTAGTGGGTCAGTACTGATGTGTCATCTGTATTTTCAATTAGGATGGTCGTGTAATTAATATGATTAGTAAGATGTCACCAAAATTGCTGGTGGGCAGTGAGGGAGGCGATCCAAGATGACAGCAGGCAATACTTGTCTCTGTTTCTCCACCGTCCCTTTGCTCCTTTCTGTATCAAATCCTAGTCATCTCCAGTGCTTCCTGGCTCTGGTGACAGATCATTGATCTGAACCGTTAACTCTGCATTCCCCTCCACACTTGCTGCCTGACCAGCTGAGTGATTTTCCTGTTGTGTGTTGAACATGAATGAGTTTGGTCATTCCTCACTCAATGCCCTGTAGTCGCTAGCCTTGAGTCTGTACAAACAGTAATGCTGTATCATGAAGAGAACGTCAAACAGAATGGAGATTACTCCTAGGCCAAACTTGGTGGGATCTCCAAAAATTAGCAACCACTCATCTGTAAGAAATCAAACATGCGTTCAGTGAACGAACATCAGTGTTAAAAACATCCTTCACTTGATGTCAACTGGAACAAACCAGAGCACAGCACAGAGTCAGACAAACCCCACACGCTTCAGCTTTAGAATGGAAAAGCCCTCACTCAATAATGGGTACCTATCATGGAATAAAGCTTTATCTTAACAAGATACCTCCCAATCAAACACCAACAGCCTCATTCCATTTAAACCATGGCCTCAGACTGAGATGACGAGATCTGAACCCACATTCTCCATATAATTAGTCTGTAATCACAAAGGATCCCTGTTGTTAGAAAGGCAGCAGGTTCCAGTGGAGAGCATGAACAGTTGCGCCAACAGTTACCGAAATGCCCAGAATCAGTAGAACTGGTTTGCATTATAGATGGAGGCACAATGCTTCAATTATCCCTCTAGAAGACCATTCTGGCTTTCAATGAGAATTCCTCTAGAGCAGGGAGATAGAAACTAAGGTCCACAGGTTGAAGGGGACATTTTGATATTGTATTACACTCAGGTCCATGGGGCTGAGATGGTGGAACAGGTCTTTTCCCCCCCCTCCCCCCCAGAAATTCAATGCATATTGGAAGAATACTGAATTGGCAGCATACAGTGGGAGGTAGGTGAGTGAGCCCATTCAGTCTTTCATTGGGCTTTGAATACTGAATTGGCAGCATACAGTGGGAGGTAGGTGAGTGAGCCCATTCAGTCTTTCATTGGGCTTTCAATCGCTGGTAAGTTAGGTACTTGGCAAGGGGTACAAAAAACAGCCATCGTGGGAGTGGGGCAGGGTTAGAGCAGGGAGCTGGGTCTTTGGCTGGAGGCTTCGTTATGGAGACTCAAGTAAATCTCTGGTGGGTTTCGATCTTTTATTTGACTTTCTATTAATGCCAATTTAGAATCATCTGAATGGCCTCAGGATTAGTTCATCTTGTGAGAAGTGGGAATTTTGGAAGACGTGATCTCCGAGAGGTACATCTGCAAGAGGTGCACTGAGATACAGCTCCTTATGGCTCGACGCGCTTCAGCGTGTACAGAAAAATGAAGAGATGGCAGATCGGAGTTTTGGAGTGGCAGTCACATTGAAGCTGCAGAGGTAAGTAGTTGGGTGACTGAGGAGAGGGAAAGCAAACACAAGTTGGCAGGTACTGCAGACATCCCTGTAGCTCAACAATAAACATATCACTCTGGGTACCGTTCTGGGGACATTCTGCCAGGAGAAAGTCTCAGCGACTGGGTCTCCGGCAGTGAACCTGGCCCTATGGCAGTAGTGATAGGGGATTCGATAGTGAGAGGAGGAGACAGGAGATTCTGTGGACGTGAGAGAGACTCCAGGATGGTATGCTGCCTCCCAGGAGCAAGGGTCAGGAAAATTTCAGATGGGGCCCATTGCATTCTGAGAGAGGAGGGTGAGTACCCAAAGTGGTGCATGCTGGTACCAATGACATGGGTAGGAATCGGGATAAGTTTCTGAAGAGAGAATATAGGGAGCAAGGTAGGATGATGAAAGAAGAACCTCAAGGGTGGTGATGTCAGATTGCTTCCTGTGCCACATGTCAGTGAGGGAGATATGCAAGTGTGGTTGAAATATTGGTGCAGGGTTCAATTTCTGGATCACTGGGGAATCTCTTTCTGAGAAAGGTACGACCATAGAACATTACAGCAGAGAAACAGGACCTTTGGCCCTTCTAGACTGTGCTGAGCTATTATTCTGCCTCTCCCACTGATCTGCACCCAATTCAAATCTCTCCTTCGCCCTCGTACCCTGTACCTGCACAAACTTGAATACTAAACTTGAGCTTACATTCACCACCTCAACTAGCAGCTCGTGTCACACTTTCACCACTCTCTGTGTGAAGAAGTTTCTCCCAATGTTCCCCCTAAACCTTTCCCCTTTCACCCTTAACCCACATTCTCTGGTTTGTATCTCACCTACCCTCAGTGGAAAAAACCCACTTGCATTTATTCAATCCATACCCCTCATTATTTAGTTTACCTTGGTCAGATCTCCCTTCATTCTCCTATGCTTCAGAGAATAAAGTCCTCACCTGTTTATCCTTTCCCCGTAACCCAGTACACTCGAACTTGAGACGGACTAATGTTCTGGTGGGCAGATTTTCTAGAGCTGTTGAGAAGAGTTTAAACCAGTGTGGTAGGGGGTCAGGAATCAGAGTGACAGGGCAGATGATGGACAAGTAGATGCTGTAATGTTGTGAGGAAGCTGAACAGTCGAGGGGGTAAAATTGCAGGAATAAGACAAGAATTTAATGGAAACAAAACTGAGAAGGGTGATGAATGCAGGACTGAAGGTCTTGTAAATGCACGCAGTATAAGGAAGGAGGTAGATATCTCAACCACACATTCAACTTCTCACATTTCCATTAACCCCTCCCCGGTCACTCTCTTTTCCTATTCCTGTTGTTCATCCAGCATCCTACCTCTTTTCCCTTCATTCTCTCTTCTATCGGAGAGCTACCCCCGACCCTCTCCCCATCATTTCCCAGTTTCTCCTCGACTCTCCACCTAATACTACTTTTCCTGTGCTCCTCCCCTTCCCCCTTCACATCCTTCCCCCTTCACATCCTTCCCCCTTCCACATCCTTCCCCCTTTCTTCCTCCACATCCTTCCCTTCCTCCCTCCACATCTTTCCCCCTACCCCTTTTTTATTCAGGCATCTTACATTCCTGATAAAGGGATCAGGATCCAGACGCCTGCCTTTTACTTCCTATGGCTATCCTGAGATCCTAGTTGCTGTCATTTCAACCCCCTCTTCCCATTCCCATACTGATAGGAATGTCCAACCTGGGCCTTCCCCACTGCCAAGGTGAGGCTCAACATAAACTAGAGGAACAACATCTCCTGTTCTGCCTGGGCCATCTACAGCACAATGGTATGAACAGAGAATTTTCTAATTTCATATAACAAATCTTCTCTCTCTTCTTCTCCCCCTTATTTTAGCCCCCCCTTTCTGACCCACCCATTCTCATCTCCCCGTTTCTTTGGTTCCACTCCTCTCCACCCCCATCTGCCCTGGATTTTTCTGTTCACTCCCATGCCCCCTCCCCCTTGATTCCACCTGGTCTGTTTATCCCACCATGCTCACCTCCTCTGACGCCAGCCTTTCCTCTACCTGACTCCTTGGGTTTTCAGCCTCTCTCTCCCGTTGTCTGGTATCTGCCATCCTCCGCCTCTGTCTGTCATCTTTCGCCTTTCCCTAGTTCACCGATCCCAAAGGGGCCCCTGTCCCGCCCGTCCCACTGTACACTGGCTTCTCTATTTCCCCAGCCTCGATAAAGGATTTTACGTAAAACGTGACCAATTGATGCTACCATACTCAATAATTTTATGATTTTCTTTTCCATGCTCTGTTTGGAGTGAAGGCCCCCCCACCCCCACCCCCACCCCACAGAAACCTCAAATTGAAACACTCAAGATAAAAAGGAAAGTTCCATAACACAAGCTACTGTCTGGGTGAAAAGAGCAAGCTCAAAATGTGAGCACATCGGGGTGGAATCTGTGGCTCAGATCAGGGAGGATACAGACCCGACAAGGCATGCTTCTGGGTGATCCGCCCCTTTGATCCCACCACACCCTCAGGTTTCACCTTTCCAGACTGAATGCTTCCCTCCCGAGGCAGGTTATTACCATTGTTGTAGGACTGCAGGAACATCTGCAGGATGCTGAAACTACCTCCAGTGAAATCTAACAGCACATTCCCGATGGACCAGCCGACAGTGCTCTTCCTTCGATGGTTCATGTAGGCCTACAGGAGAAATGGAAACACACGGACACCATCAACTAAACTGCAGGCACCATAGTCAGTCTCTGGGATGCATTGCAGTGGATGTGAACCTGCCATTTCCATTCTGGCATCACATAGTTGTATAATAGCACACAGATTTACAGCTAATACATACTCATGGTGTCAAAATTCCTTTATGCATAATTACACGAAATTGCCTTCTGCCCGCTGTAAGGCAGATAAAGTTACCATTAGTGTTGCCTGGCACCCTTTACCGTAAGAGGAGAAGCAGGAGAGATCGTGGATTCGCCCTCATTGCTCCCACAGCCTCCGCAGCTGCACCAGCCCCTTTCCTGTTTGATCCATCGGTAACCTGAGCTCCAGATCCAAACCTCTGACATGATCAGGAGGCCTTCAGTGCCTGAGGCCCTTCGGGAACCATTCCTGCCCTCGACACCCTCTCAAACCCCGGTTCCAATAACTGATTCCCATGAGCCAGACTCCAGCAGCCCGCAGCGCAGGCGGGCCCCTCAGTCAGAGTCCCTCACTGGTTCGCTGCCGTGGTAACTTTCCCTGGAGGGCTGTCTCCTCTACTTCTCCTTCTCGATGGGGGATGTTTCCCGTTTCTAGTGCCCTGTGCTGGTGCGCTACTCCCCTGGAGTCTGCTACCCTTCGTGGACGCCTCTGATCACCTCTGCTGCCACCCTGGGCACAAGACTTCTGCGGTTGCAGGATTTCTCTTAACACCATCAATTGCTTTAACGGGCTGTTTGAAACCTGTTCGGAGCCGTCACCATTAGGACTGGAAGGTTGGACCCTTCAGTGTAACGCTGCATCTCCGCCAGGTAGTGACAGCTCTGAAAGTCATAGAGTCGCGCAGTGAGGAAACAGATCCTTCAGCCAAACCTTCCCATGCTGACAAAACTGTCCCACCCATACTCGTCCCACCTGCCCATATTCCTTTAAACCCATCCCATTCATGCTTCTGACCAAATGTTTCTTAAACATTGCAATAGAACCTGTCTCATCTACATCCTCCAAAAGACTGTTCCATACACCCACCACCCTTTGTGTAATTTAAAAAATACCCCTCAGGTTTCTGTTAAATCTCTCCCTCCTCACCTTAAACCTATGTGCTCTGGTTACCGATTTTCTTACCCTGGGCAAAAGAATGTGTTCACCTGATTTATTCTCATGATTTTTTTTTAATATCACCCCTCATCCTCCAGTGTTTCCAAGGAATAAAGCCTCAGCCTGTAGCTTAGGGTCCCAAGATCTGGAATCATTCTCTGCACCATCTCCAGCTTGATAGCATCTTTCCTGCAACGCGGTGACCAAAACTAAACACAAATGTCTCACACAACTGCACCATGACCTCCCAACTGATGAAGGCCAATGTGCTGAAAGCCTTTTTGACCACCCTATCTTCTTGTGATACCACTCCTATGGTACTATGTACCTGTAATCCTAGATCCCTCTGGTCGACAACACTTCCCAGCCCCTACCTTTCACTGTGTAGGTCCTACCCTGTTAGACTTCTCCAAATGCACCACCTCACATTTCTCTGTATTAAATTCCATCAACCATTCCTTTGCCCACCTGCCCAATGATTAAGATCCTGCTGCAATCTTTGGCAACCGTCTTCATGTGACTTCGCTTCTCCGTTTTTGTCTCTGCTGAGGGATTTACACAGAATGCAAGTTGAGGGGCTTGTCGAGGGAGGGAGAGGGGAAAGTTCACCTGTGGCAGCTTGTGAGAAGAGCTCATAACTTCCAGTTTCCCCATTTTGTATCTTGTAATGGTATCATGTCCCTCCCCAATGTTTCCCAATCCAGTCCCCCTGTCAATGCTTCCAAGGCAGCAACATAACCACCGCTTGGAACAGGTCCGTCTCCCAGTTGCCAGTGTTAGCTGTTAGTATGAAATGGGGAATTCTGTTGCTGCAGAGCAGGGGCCCTCCTCTCAACCTGTTTAGAGACAAGAGCCACCTCCCAGTGGTCAGTGTTACAGTTGTAGTCCTCAACCTTTCCACGGAGTCATACTCCCGAAGCTCAGGGAATCATGCGCGTTCGAGGGCGCTAGATTTCTCATTCTCACAATGTCTCACTGATGAGAATCCAGGAACCTCCCGTCATGCAGATTCGTCACCACCTACCTGGGGGATGTACTTAATCAGCGTGACCACAAGTTTGATGTACGAGATGTAGTAGAGGTATTGTAGCCATGAGACTTTGTCAGCAATTGCCACAAACAGGATAATGGACCCAAACAGCCAGAGCGCTACAAGAATCACTGTGGTAACCTTCGACACTCGCTGCTCCCCTCTCTGTGAAAGACGGATACGAGAGGCAATGTCAGAACATAACACTACCTCACAGACTTTGAACGAAATGTTGAGAACAAAGTGAGGGATATTGGATGGGAATGAATCAAGGCTCAGGATAAGGAAAAGAGAAGAGCATCTGGGATTGGTAACAAGGGAGACTTGAGATCCTAGGTTTACAACCTTTTTTTCCCAGGGTGACAATGACTGACACCAGAGGATTTCTGTTCAAGCTGAGTGAAGGAAAGTTTAGGGAGATGGCAGAGGAAATTTTGTTTTACTCAGAGTGATGGGCATCTGAAATGCATTGTGGGGGCTACTAGTGGAGGTTTAAAATACTCTTAGATAGGCACAAGGATGTTTAGAAAAATAGAGGTCTTTGGGCTATGAAGTAGAGAAAGATTAGATAATGGGTGGCATGATTGGCGTAGCGGTTAGCACAACGTCTTCACAACACCAACGATCAGGACTGGACCTGGGTTCGAAACCCGCGCTGTCAGTAAGGAGTTTGTACTTTCTCCACGTGTCTGTGGGTTTTCCCCAGGCGGCTCTGGTTTCCACCCACGCTTCAAAGATGTACTGGGGTGGAGGTTCTTTCTTTCTTTGGCTTGGCTTCGCGGACGAAGATTTATGGAGGGGTAATGTCCACGTCAGCTGCAGGCTCGTTTGTGGCTGACAAGTCCGATGCGGGACAGGCAGACGGACTCGTAGGGCCGAATTGGCCTGTGGCAGTGCTGTAGGTTTACATTTTTTAAAATTTAAAAATAAATTCTTATGGAGTAGGTTAAGAAATGTCAGCACAACATCGTTCTACTGTATATGGATTTTAAGAAGCTGTTTAAAAATGCCACATAAACTTGCAAACATAAAGGCACGGAGCATGGAGAGATTGCAGTGGCATAGTTAGATGGCAACGAGATACAAAAGCACGTGGGTAAGACAGATTAATGTGGGATTGGTGGAAAAAATATAACGGCAACTGTTCATTTTCAGAGACACACAGGAGGCTGTAGATGCTGGAATCTGAAGCTAAATTCTTCCAACAAATTGCATTCAGTAAACTTTCATTTTACAGGAACAGTACTGTTTTCTGATACTGCACGCAAGGGGTGGATGAGGAAATGGATCAATCAATGGACAACTGAAGGGTAAAAAGCCTCCAGAGGAACAGAGATCCAGAGCTGCAGGCACAGAGAATGGAAATGGCAGAAATTCTAGCTTACGGCAAACGGAATTACAAGGTAGAGCTGAGCTGGCGGAGTACAAATTATTTTGTGTGGTTCCTGACCACATGAAGAATATTGGAGCATTGTCTTGAAAGGGGTGATTGAAGTTTCGCATACATTTTATCTGGAATGAATGGTTAAACGTTAGAACAAAAGACGAGTGGAATAGATAGGTTCAAGCAGGGAGCCGTGGTATTGAATTAAAATTCTGATGGTCTCTGACTGGTTCGTGAATTGATAATCAGCTGTTAGAGCAGCATTATTTGAAGAAAAAAGTCAGGCAAAGATTCCGAAATTAGAAGCAAAATTATTTACAGTCACAAAGGTTTGACAACAACGAGCGTCTATTATACCCGTAAATTTATTTAAAATAGAATTGGAATAGGATTGGATCAGAAAAGTGCAAACAAACTCAGGAAAAGAACAATATTGATCTAAAACTGTTAAGAGTAAATGTTTCAGATGATTGCTGACCTCATACAGAAAACACTGGCAGATTGTAAACACTGTCAACAAGATAGCGTGGAGGCTGAAGAAGACATCGCTGGCTCCAACTGGGTTGACACTTCCTGGATTTGACTTCTGGAACTGAATCTGAAACAGCAACAAACACAAGTTTACACATTTCATTAAAATGAAATTCGCAGTTAAAGCCTCAGCTGGGGGCTCACTGGACAGTTATTAATGACCAGCTGGCCGCTTGTGGTGCTCCAAGTGGTCTCGCAGCATCAGCTCTATCCTAACTTTGGGTCTGTTTGCTGGTTTCCTCCCACACCTCACAATTGAGTAGTTGGCAGGTTCGCTGCCTCTGTGCCAGGAGAATCACTGGGGTGTTAATAGCATGAATGGTCTGAGAGAAGGGGTCCAAGGAGAGTACGTGGGGAAAACGAGATTGCTGGGTGAGCTGGCTACTTTTTGACCAATCTGTTTTACCATTTCCAAGTTAACCCCCTCCCATTTCCCGCCACTATTTCCTCACTCAAGTAGCCAATGGGAAGGCAGGGATTGCATTAGAGATAATGCAGAGGCTATTCTCCAGGATATTCCCCAGGTGAGAGGCTAGGTTTATTTTCCTTCAGAGGGGATCTGATTGAGGTTTACCGAATTATGAGGGGTGCAGATGATGTTTAAAGTAGTAAACCTTTCCCAATAGCAAAGGTGTCTAAAACTAGAGGGAATATGTTTAGGTTAATGAGATTCAGAGGGCATTGGAGGAACTAACCTCCTCTGTGTGGAGTGTGGAATGTAGAATGCACGGTTTGAGTGGGATGTGGGGCAGAAGGCCACAGACCAAGTGCTATTACGGTGGATTAGTTGTCCACGTGACAAAGTGCGCAGAAGAACTTGTTCTGTGCAATATATTTCTCTCAGTGTCACTCAATCATCTCTACACCACAGCTTGCCCTCCTTCCAAAGCTGTATTATCTGCAAATTTAGCTACTGGACATTTCTTCTTACATAACATATAACCATACAACAATTTACAGTACAGAAACAGGCCAAATTGACCCTTCTAGTCTGCACCGATTTACGTGAATCTCCACTAGTTCCATCTACCCACTCCCTTGCCCATAACCCTCCAACTCCCTCACATTCATGTACTCATCTAGCGTCCTCTTAAATGACAGAACTGACCCTGCCACAACTACCTCTTCCGGAAGATCATTCCACTTAGCCACCACTCTGAGTGAAGAAGCATCCTCTTATGTTACTCCTAAAGTTTTGCCCCCTAACCCTTAACTTATGACCCCTTGTTCCAATCTCCCCTACCCTCAGGGGAAAGAGCCTATTCACATCTACTCTATGTATTCCCTTCATAATTTTATGAGTCTTATCTACCTTAATACACCCCAGAAGTTCTAAAATCCCCTCTTTACTAATCCCTATCTTTTCCATAACTAACCCTTCTGCCTCACTTATCCTACACAATTCAATATCTCTTTCCTTCACGAACACCGACGAGAAGAATGTATTCAATATCTCCTCCATCTCATATGGTTCCTCTCACATATCTCCGCTCTGATTTTCCAGTGGACCTATTCTATCCTTAACTTTCCTTTTACTATTCACAAATTTGTAAAAACCCTTTGAATTTGCTTTCACCCTATTCGCTATAGCCCCCTCGTACCTTCTTTTTGCCTTTCTAATTTCCCTCTTATCCCAAACCTACTTTCAAATCCCTTGAAAATCTGGCCTTGCCTTTTGTCCTGACAGGAACATAAAGATTCTGCACTCTCAAAATCTCACCTTTAAAAGTTCCCCAATTCTCCTCAGCGTCCTTTCCAGAAAGGAAATCCCATCTACTCCCTGCAAATCCTTTCTCATCGGCTTTCCCCCACTCAAAATCACCACTACACATTGTGATCAGTGCAGACCCAGTGTTGGTCACATTGCCCGAACTGTTAATACACTCCTCACCCTGCTGCCTTGAGCTAGTTAGCCACTTCCCTCCCCATCCAACACCAAGAGCTCCTACCACATACTTTTTAGCAGGCTTTCGATCCTCCGAGCAATGACTAGTGGAAGGCAAAAAAGGCGAGCGAGTGGGGCCAGTTCAGACTTTTGGTGAGCTTTCATTCGATGGTTAATTAGGTACATGGCAAAGGCCCTATAAAAAGCAGGTGGGTAAAAGAATTGTGGCAGTGGGCCAGGCTTGGCTTGGGCCAGGACCCTGCTCTGAAGATTTCTGAGGCTTTGACAAAGATCTTTATTTCCTTACTAACAATAGGAGAGGCTTCCAAGGACTGGAGAGTGGGTTGTGTACATTTGTTCAAGAACAGAGATAATCCAGGAAATTTTAAGATGGTGAGCCACTGACCTGCATCTGGACTATATCCCCCCCCCCATGAACCTGTCCAAATTTTTTGTAAATGTCAAAATTGAGCCTGAATTTACCAATTCAGCTGGCAACTCATTACACACTCCCACCACTCTCTGTATGAAGAAGCTCCCTTCTATATACTCTTTAAACTTTTCCCTTTTCACCCTTAACCCATGTCCTATAGTTTTTATCTTACCTAACCTCAGTCAAAACACCTACTTGCATTTACTCTAACACTTATCATTTTGCATACCTCTATTAAGCCTTCCTTCATTCTTCTACACTCCAGGAAATAAAGTCCTAACCTGTTTAAACTTTGGGTAAATTAGTTCCTGAAGTCCCAGCAACATCCTTGTAAATCCTCTCTGCATCCTTTCAACCTTATTGACATCTTTCCTGCAGTTATGTGACCAAACTGCACCTAATACTCCTAATTTGGTCCCACCAATGTCTATACAATTTCCCTATCATATTCCAACAGCCATACTCAATAGTTTGATTTATGAAGGCCAACGTGCCAAAAGCTCTCTTTATGACCCTATCTACCTGTGACACCACTTTCAAGGAATTATGTATTCCCAGATCCCTGCCTACCTCACTCCTCAGTGCCTTACTGTTTACTGTGCTTTTCTGATCTTGGTTTGTCCAGTCAAAGTCCAACACCTCACATTTGCCTGCATTAAATTTTATCTGCCATTTTGCAGCCCTTTTTTCCAGGTTTTGAAAGCCTTCCTCACTGTCCACAACACCTCCAATTTTTGTGTCATCTGCAAACTTGCTAATCCAATTTATCACATTTTCATCCAGATCTCTTGATATTGATGACAAACACCAGTGAACCCAGCTTTGATCCCTGTACCGCACCACTTCCTGGCTTTTACAGTAAAGCTAATGTTTAATCCAATTTACTACCTCATCATGTACACCGAGCAACCGAACCTTCCTGACTAACCTCCAATTTGGGACCCTGTCAAGGGCTTTACTAAAGTCCATGTAGACAACATCCATTGCCGTTCCTTCAACTGCCTTGAAAATCTCTAAGATTTGTTAAACATGACCCACGTACAAAGCCATATTGTCTATCCCTATTCAGTCCATCACTGTTCAAATACTTGTATATCTGATCTCTAGGAACACCTTAGTGACCAGAAATGTTCCGCAGGGATCGGTGTCGGGATTGTTTGTGAAGTACGCAATTGACGGATGAAAAAGTAGGTGGGTGGGTTAGTATGTTTGCGGATGATACAGATTGGTGGACATATGGATAGTGTAGAGGGTTATTAAAGAATACAACAGGATAGATCAGTTACAGATATGGGCAAAGAAATGGCAGGTGGAGTTTAATCTGGTCAAGTGTGAGGTGTTGCACTTTGGGAAGTAAAATGTGAGGGGAATGCATGCAGTTAATGGCAGAGCTCTTCAAAGCATAAATGTACAGAGGGATCTGGGGGTTCAGGTCCACAGCTCATTGAAAGTGGCCATACCAGAAGATAAAGTTGTAAAGGAGTATGGTATGCTTGGCTTCAGTGGGTTGGGCATTAAGTTTTAAAGTAAGGAGGTTAGCCGCACTTGGAATACTGTATGCAATTCTGGTCGCTCCATTACAGGAAGGATGTGGTGGCTTTGGAAAGGGGACAGAAGAAGTTCCCAGTATGATGTCTGGTTTAGATGCTATGAGTTATGGGAGGAGATTGGACAAACTTGGGTTGCTTTCTCTTGAGCTTCAGAGGCTAAGGGGAGACCTGACAGAGGTTTATAAAATCATGAGAGGCGTCGATAAGGTGTACTCCAGGGTAAAAGCATCATGCACTGGAGGACATGCATTAGGGTGAGGGAGAAATTAAAGCTGTGTGTAGCTCACATAGACTGTTAGGTGCCAGGGTAATGGTAGAACCAGGTACTGGTTTAAAATGCCCGATTTACGAACAACTGGTACTTACGAACCGACAAGCCGGCCGGAAGTAGAATGGCGTCAACTTAGGGATTGAGCGTGGTCGAACAAGCATCGCAAGAGAGTATGCTGTACGATACCCATGCGTAATACTGCCATTGCCCAGAATCGCAAGAGAGTAGCGAACAGCATATTGCAAGCGTGGGAACAGATTTGAAACTGAAAAGTACGGTTTCGAACATCGGACCTGTAGAGTCATGTATGCCCTTATTTCGTCTCGTTTGCAAGTGACTCGTGAACCAACAGTCTGGTGACTCTTTACTGCCTCCCTGGGTTAAAGGCAGCTGGAAATGAACTTCTTTACAGCTGATTCCACCTCCAAATTTCACGTGGAAAAAAATCCTAATACACCTGTACTGTATTGGTACTGTACCAAATCTACCAGGGGAAAAGCCCTGAAACTACTGAACTGGACATGCCTCCAAAGCATAAACCCAATGCAAGTGTGGGTGTCCCCCCTCCAGCAGCAGAATCAAACCCAGACTCTCCAGCACCAGGTTCATCCTCTCCAACATCTCTCCATCATCTTCTCCTCCATCATCCAATTATGTGCTGTGTTATGATGTTTATGATGCTGTAGTGTATTTGGAAGTGTTTAAGTGTTTTGCATGCATAGAAAGGTAAAATATATACTGTATATGTTATATACTAAGATAAACATTTTACTGACTGACTGACGCTAAATAAGGACTGTATGTACCTGTTTAGACTTAAATACAAATTCGAGTTAAAGACAGTCCTAGTTAACAGAACTCGTTTTTAAACCCGGGGACTGTGAATATGAAGGGGTTGGAGGGATATCTATTCTGTACAAGCAGCAGAGTTTTAGTTTTGAGTTGGACGTGGGCTAAAGGGCCTGTTTCAGTGCTGTACTATTACCTGTTGTATGAAGTTCCAATTGACTAAAATACTTGTAGGGGAAATACTGCAGGGCAATCAAGATGGTGGGACCACATGGATAGCTCTTTTACTGAGCTGGCACAAGAAGTCCAGTTTTCTGGGTTGTACAATTTGATGACGTAATAAGCTAAATCCTTGCTATTATTAAACCAGTGATAAATTGGGATGAAAGTGCAGTTGCCTGCATGGTATAAAAGTGTCCCGTGCAAGTTCTCAAATAATTTAATTAGAAGAGCTCACAGTTTCAGCATTTGTGGAAGGACTAAATTGAATTTTGCAGTAATGATTGGAATTAAATCTTACCTTAATATCAAGAATCCAGAAGAGACCAATGTTATACACTCCATATGCAATGTGACCAGTTAGATTCAGTGCAAGAAAATCAAAATTCAATCCAATGACACTGAGACAGAAAAGGGATACTTGAATCAGTTATACATCCAATTACTTATAATACAGGTCTCATTAAATTTACATACAATTAATTTTGGAGGCAGACTTTGCAATTCAGTCATACAGCACAAGACATCACGACTATCAAGTACCTGTTGTACTAACACCTCTGGTCTATAGCGTTCTGTGTCTTGGCATTTCAAGCTTTTAAATTTAGACATACAGCATGGTAACAGGCCCTTTCATCCCATGAGCCCATGCTGCCCATTTACACCCAATTGAAATGCAACCTCAGTACATTTTGAAGGATGGGAGGAAACTGGACCACCCAGAAGAAACTCACGCAGACACAGGGAGAAGGTACAAAATCCTTACAGCATTTGTCTCGATGCTTCGTAAACATGAAACACTACCACCCCATCTGCATCAGTGACAGAGAACTCTCAGTGGCCAACTGTTTCATTTCTGTGGCACGATCCCATACTCACATGTCTGTCCATGCTTGTAGTGTCCCACCAAGACCACCCGTAAATTGGAGGAACAACACCTGATTTTCCTCCTGCCTTTGTGACCACACCTCCCCCCCACTCTTTTGTTCAGACACCTGCCAACATTTTTCCATACCTTGTTAAATGGCTCAAGGCCCGAAATGTTGGTTATGTATTTTTACCTCTGCTATATGAAGGACAGTTTGACTTGCTGAATTTCTCCAGCATTATGTTTTTTTACTTAGAACCTGTCTGCCTGGTGGAGATAAGTGTAGATTGATCAATGTTAATTAATGCCCTCAAGCGCCTTACTGCTTTGTAGAAATGTGATGATGTTTCCTCTGTGGCGATTGCAGGAGCTGAAGGAAATCACTGCTAACACAGCGATGGTCATTAACGACTGTTTTAATTCAAATTCAGCACGCCCCTTTAAGGGCAGCATGAGCTCAGTCACCTGGTGTGCGCTGAAAGGGATGCTGGAGTCAGAGAGAAACCTCTGATGACACCATTTCCCCATGGCTGCCCCGCCATATGATACAAGTGGAGCCGGTTCACCATGAGGATGTACGCCACCACACCTCCATTGTATATAGTTATGATTGACTACCGTATATATGGAGCTGGCCCGCCCACTGATGACATACCCTATGACTCCTCCCCCCGTGGTCCTGGGCCATAAAGGTCGAGCCACCTCTCCCTTCCTGCCATTCCTATACCTGGATCCGGGCCAGAAAGGTCCTTCTGTATATTAAAGCCTAGTCTTTGTGGTTACTGGTAGTGCACTACAAGAGGCTGGTGTTCAAGCATTGAAGTGATATGGATCTGATCAAAATTTGCCTACTGCAGAAACAGGTCTCACTGGTTGTACACAAAAGCCTGGAACAGTGGGGCAGCAAAGGTGCATAATCACAATGCTCTTTATCAACTCATTACATGTTGACATTCAACACCATCATTCTTTTAAAACTGATCAACAGACTCCAAGACCTGGGCCCCAATACCCCACTGTGTAATTGGATTACAGATTTATCACCACCTGAACCAAATCTGGCAAGAACACAAGAACATCTCCTCCACTATCTCCATCTGTACCAGAGCACCACAGGTATGAATGAGTTCTTACCCCTTGCTCTATTCGCTTTACATCTACGACTGTGTGACTCGGTATGACAACACCATCTAGCAATTTGTAATTTGTGGGTGATACCATAGTAGTGGGTTGTATACAAAGGGGCAATGAGTCAGATAGAGGAGGGAAGATTTAAAACTTGGCTGAATGGTACACTCACAACAACCTCGCACCCAATGTCACCAAAACCAAGGAGCTGATTGTGGACTTTAGGAAGGGAAAACCAGAGGTGTAAGATACAGTGATCATTGGGGAAATCGGAAGAGAGGGTGAGCAAATTTAAATTCTTGGGAGCTACTATCTTGGAGGACCTTTCCAGGATCCAACATAGTAATGTCATCTTGAAGAATTTCAAAAAACAAGTTGAAAAAATGTTTTAGGACCCCACTCAATAATTATACTGTAATTCGATCTTTAGTTTCTGCATGCCCTCAGAATCGGCTTCAGAAAAATTGGTTCTAAGGGAACTAATGTTACCCTTGTCTAAACTATTTTCATGCAAAATGTTGAAGGTGATTATCCTCAGAACTAATGGACTATAAATAGTCGCACTGCTACTCTCTCCCCCATCTGAGCCACGCTACTACTCTCTCCCCGCTCGCCCATCCGAGCCACGCTGCTACTCTCTCCCCGCTCGCCCGCCTGAGCCTTACTGCCACTCTCTCCCCACTCGCCCGACTGAGCCTTGCTGCCACTCTCTCCCCACTCACCCGACTGAGCCACGCTGCCACTCACTCCTGCTCGTCCGCCCGAGTCACGCTGCCGCTCTCTCCCCGCTCGCCTGTCTGAGCCGCACTGCCGCTCACTCCCCGCTCGTCTGCTTGAGTCGCACTGCTGCTCGCTCCGCACTCGTCCGCCCGAGTTGCTCTCCCCATTCACTCACCCGAGTCACGCTCCCAATAGGGTCTTTTTACCCTTAAAGTTTCTCAATTCTACCCACAAAGATTCTACATCTTCTAATCCAATGTCTCCTCTCTCCAAAGATTTAATTCCATTTTTAACCAGCAGAAGAATGGCCAGACTCTGCGTCAGAGAGCGTTGACTTGTCCCTGGTAGCTGTGGGAAGGTGGCATCTGCAGAGGCTGAACAAGTTGTATCTGGACAGGAAAAGGTTCTGTATCCTCGTGGGAGGTGTGTTGGTACAATCAGGGAGGAGCTGGAGAAATTGACCAGGATACTGCCTGGGAGAGAATGCTTCAGGAAGAGGACAGATGAGTGGGTTTGTTTTCTTTGGAGCAGAGGCTCAGGAGAATCTGGCAGAAACCTAAACCATTATTGAGGCAAAGATGGAGCAAATAGTAGGAACCAAAGCATTCGTACGGCAAATGGGAGAGTTGAGGTTAACTTGTATGCTAAGTTTGGTGCTCTGCCGTCTCTCCATCTGATCCAAATTGCCCGTCTGGCCATCAGGGAAGTAAAAGCTACTATTCCTTTTTTGAGATGAATTCAAGAAAATCCTCTCTTCTAGAGAATAACCAAACAAAGCAATAAAAGGACATGGTTCTAATTTAATCCTAAGAATCTGTGATAGAGTTTTAAAGAATTGTTCCCAATATTCCTGTAGTTCTGGATATTCCCAGAACATATGAATCAGAGAAGCCTCAAAAATTTTACATTTGTCACAAAGTGGATCAACATTGGGATAAAAATGGGATAACCTAACCTTGGACCATCCTGACAGCTATACACTCAACCGAGCTCACCTTCTTATACACACTAGAATGTGGCAGCTCCTGTTTGGAAGTCGTGCTCTCGGATCCATAACCCAGCCCCTAAATTCATGTTACAGGACAATAGAAACTGTTCCCCAGGCTAGACGTGTTTGACATCAAGAAGCCTTGGGTTAAGGCATGGTGTGGGAGGTTTGGAGGAGATATGAGGGAATGTAAGTGCTAAAGAGCAGGAATAGGTCATCGGGCCTGTTGAAGAATTTAGAACACAATGACTGAGAGCTTGGTGAAGGCAGGTACTTGCCACATTTCAATAGTGTCAAGACAAGTACTTCAATCACTGGGGCAGAGAAGGCCAGCAAAGTGCTGGATATATACTTATTTGGATAGACAGGGATTGATTAGGGACAGTCAATGTGGCTTTGTGTGTGGTACATTACTGCACAGAAACATGCTCTTTGGCCCTTCTAATCTATGCCAAACTATTATTCTGACTCCATCCATCCACACCCTCCCATCTATGTTACCTGTCCAAATTTTTCTTAAATGTTAAAAATTAAGCCCATTCACCATTTCAGCTGGCAGCTCATTCCACATTCCCACCACTCTCTATGTGAAGAAATTCCCCCTCAATTTCACCCCTTTTGCCCTCAAACCATGTTCTCTAGCTTGCATCTCACCTCACCTTGGTAGAAAATTCCTATTTGCATTTAATCTATCTATACTCTTCATAATTTTGTATTCCTCTATCAAATCTTCCCTCATTCTTCTACACTCCATAAAGTCCCTATAGCTGCTTAAACTTTCTCTGTAACTCAGTTCCTCAAGTCCTATAAATCTTCTCTGAACTCTTTTGATCTTATTGATATCTTTCCTATAGTTATGTGACAAAAACTGCACCCAAAACTCCAAATTTGGTCTTGTACAACTTTACCACAACATCCCAACTCCTCTATTCAATATTCTCATTTCTAAAGGCCAATATGCCAAAAGCTCTTTTATTTTTTAAAATTTTTTATTTTTCACACCATAAATCACATTAGCCATGATATACACTTTTTCTTTTTCACACATTTACAGTGACTTTTTTTCCCCCCCTCCCTCCTCCCAAGCCACCCCACCACCCCCCCCTCTCATCCATTTTAGGTATACAATCTAGGTTGCATTAAACCAGTCAGACAATGTTGTCATTCAACAAAAATACACCAGAAATTCTACAGAGTCCATTCTTTTCTTTCCTTCTCCTTCCATCAACTTAGGTAATGTTTGTCCCCGGTAGGTTGTCGCTATTGTATTTAATGTAAGGCTCCCATACTTGTTCGAATATTTCAATATTATTTCTTAAACTATATGTTATTTTTTCTAATGGAATACATTTATTCATTTCTATATACCATTGTTGTATTTTTAAATTATCTTCCAATTTCCAGGTTGACATAATACATTTTTTTGCTACGGCTAGGGCTATCTTAACAAATCTTTTTTGTGCATCCTCCAAATCAATTCCAAATTCTTTGTTTTTTATGCTACTTAGGAGAAAGATCTCTGGATTCTTTGGTATATTGTTTTCTGTTATTTTATTTAATATCTGATTGAGATCATCCCAAAATTTTTCTACTCTCTCACATGTCCAGATTGCATGAATTGTTGTTCCCATTTCTTTTTTACATCAAAAACATCTATCAGATACTGTTGGGTCCCATTTATTTAACTTTTGCGGTGTAATGTATAGTCTGTGTAACCAATTATATTGTATCATACGTAGCCTCGTATTTATTGTATTTCTCATCGTTCCAGAACATAATTTCTCCCATGTTTCCTTTTTTATCTTTATATTTAAATCTTGTTCCCATTTTTGTTTAGTTTTACCATTTGTTTCCTCATTCTCCTTTTCTTGCAGTTTAATATACATATTTGTTATAAATCTTTTGATTAACATTGTATCTGTAATCACATATTCAAGGTTACTTCCCTCTGGTAAACTCAAATTGCTTCCTAATTTATCCTTCAAGTAGGATCTCAGTTGGTAATATGCCAGCGCTGTATCTCCAGTTATATTGTACTTATCTCTCATTTGTTCAAAGGATAAGAATCTACTTCCTGAAAAACAATTTTCTATTCTTTTAATCCCTTTTTTTTCCCATTCTCTAAAGGAAAGGTTGTCTATTGTAAAAGGGAGTAGCTTATTTTGAGTCAATATTAGTTTTGGTAATTGATAATTTGTTTTATTTCTTTCTACATGGATCTTCTTCCAAATATTGAGGAGATGATGTAATACTGGAGAAGTTCTATGTTGTACCAATTTTTCATCCCATTTATATAATATGTGTTCAGGTATCTTTTCCCCTAGTTTATCTAATTCTAATCTCGTCCAGTCTGGTTTTTCCCTTGTTTGATAAAAATCTGATAGGTATCTTAATTGTGCGGCTCTATAATAATTTTTAAAGTTTGGCAATTGTAAGCCTCCTTGTTTATACCATTCTGTTAATTTATCTAGTGCTATCCTCGGTTTCCCCCCTCTCCATAAAAATTTCCTTATTATTTTCTTTAACTCTTTGAAGAATTTTTCTGTCAGTTGTATTGGCAATGCCTGAAATAAGTATAATATCCTTGGAAAAATGTTCATTTAAATCAGTTTATCCTTCCTATCAGTGTTAGTGGTAGATCTTTCCAATGCTCTAAATCGTCCTGTAATTTTTTCATTAGTGGATTATAATTGAGTTTATATAATTGGCCTAGATTTTTGTTTATTTGTACACCTAGGTATCTTATTGCCTGCATTTGCCATCTGAATGGAGATTCCTTCCTAAATTTTGAGAAATCCGCATTATTCATAGGCATTACTTCACTTTTATTTACGTTTATCTTGTAACCCGACACTTCTCCATATTCCTTCAATTTCTTATATAATTCTTTTATTGATAGTTCTGGTTCTGTTAAGTACACTATAACATCATCCGCAAATAGACTGATTATATATTCCCTGTCTTTTATTTTTATTCCTTTTATATTATTATCTATTCTTATCAATTCTACTAGTGGTTCTATAGCTAGCGCAAACAATAAAGGTGATAGTGGGCATCCCTGCCGCGTTGACCTGCTTAAGTTAAATTGCTTTGATACATGTCCATTTACTGTCACTTTCGCTAACGGTCCCTTATATAATGCTTTAATCCAATTAATATACTTCTCCGGTAAACTGAATTTTTGCAATACTTTGAACAAATAATTCCATTCTACTCTGTCGAAGGCCTACTCTGCGTCTAAAGCAACTGCTACTGCAGGTGCTTTATTTCCTTCTACTGCATGAATTAAGTTAATAAATTTACAAATATTGTCTGTTGTGCGTCTTTTTTTGATAAATCCAGTTTGGTCTAAATTTACCATTTTCAGTACCTGTTCTGCTAATCTGTTTGCTAATAGTTTAGCTATTATCTTATAGTCTGTGTTTAGCAAAGATATTGGTCTATATGACGCTGGTAAGAGTGGATCTTTCCCTTGTTTTAGTATTACTGTAATTATTGCTGTTTTACATGAATCTGGTAAGCTTTGTGTTTCATCAATCTGGTTGATTACATCCAGGAGGGGCGGTATTAATAAGTCTTTAAATGTTTTGTAGAATTCTATTGGAAATCCATCCTCTCCTGGTGTCTTATTATTTGGTAATTTTTTTATTATCTCTTGTATTTCTACTATTCCAAATGGTTCTGTTAATTTATTTTGTTCCTCTATTTGTAGTTTTGGTAGTTCAATTTTAGTCAAAAATTCCTCTATTTTCCCTTCTTTCCCTTCGTTTTCAGTTCGGTATAATTGTTCATAGAATTCTCTAAAGTTTTCCTTAATTTCTTTTGGATTATATGTAATTTGTTTGTCTTTTTTCCTTGATGCCAATACCATTTTCTTAGCTTGTTCTGTCTTAAGCTGCCATGCTAGGATTTTGTGCGTTTTTTCCCCTAGTTCATAATATTTCTGTTTTGTCTTCATTATATTCTTCTCTACCTTATATGTTTGTAATGTTTCATATTTTATTTTTTTATCCGCCAATTCTCTTCTTTTGGTTGTATCTTCCTTCATTGCTAATTTTTTTTCTATGTTTACTATTTCCCTTTCCAACTGCTCTGTTTCCTGATTATAGTCCTTCTTCATCTTGGTTACATAGCTTATTATTTGCCCTCTAATGAATGCTTTCATTGCGTCCGATAGTATAAACTTATCTTCCACTGATTCCGTATTTACTTCAAAATACATTTTTAATTGTTTTTCAATAAATTCTCTGAAATGCGGTCTTTTAAGTAGCATGGGGTTTAATCTCCATCTATTCATTCTTGGAGGGATGTCCTCTAGCTTTACTGTCAATATTAAGGGTGAATGGTCCGATAGTATTCTCGCTTTATATTCTGTTTTTCTTACTCTATCCTGCATACTAGCTGATAACAAAAATAGGTCTATTCTTGAGTATGTTTTATGTCTAGCCGAGTAGTATGAGTATTCCTTTTCTTTTGGGTTTTGTTTCCTCCATATATCCAAAAGTTTCATTTCTTGCATTGATTTAATTATAAATTTGGTTACTTTGTTCTTTCTGTTAATTTTTTTCCCCGTTTTATCCATATTTGGATCCAAATTCAGGTTGAAATCCCCTCCTATTAGTATGTTCCCTTGCGTATTAGCTACCTTCAAAAAGATATCTTGCATAAACTTTTGATCTTCTTCGTTAGGTGAATATACATTAAGTAGATTCCAAAACTCCGAATATATCTGACATTTTATCATAACATATCTCCCTGCTGGATCTATTATTTCCTCTTCTATTTTAAATGGCACATTTTTACTAATTAATATAGCCACTCCTCTTGCTTTTGAATTATATGATGCTGCTTTTACATGTCCTACCCAATCTCTCTATAATTTCTTGTGCTCCAATTCAGTTAAGTGTGTTTCTTGGACAAATGCTATATCAATTTTTTCCTTTTTCAGTAAATTTAGTAGTTTCTTCCTTTTAATTTGGTTATGTATTCCATTAATATTTAAAGAAGAGCCAGCTCTTCAGCGCTTGACGTCCTGCTTTGCGGAAACTGCCAAAATGTTTGGCCTGGAAGTCAGCCTGAAGAAAACTGAGGTCCTCCATCAGCCAGCTCCCCACCATGACTACCAGCCCCCCCACATCTCCATCGGGCACACAAAACTCAAAACGGTCAACCAGTTTACCTATCTCGGCTGCACCATTTCATCAGATGCAAGGATCGACAATGAGATAGACAACAGACTCGCCAAGGCAAATAGCGCCTTTGGAAGACTACACAAAAGAGTCTGGAAAAACAACCAACTGAAAAACCTCACAAAGATAAGCGTATACAGAGCCGTTGTCATACCCACACTCCTGTTCGGCTCCGAATCATGGGTCCTCTACCGGCACCACCTACGGCTCCTAGAACGCTTCCACCAGCGTTGTCTCCGCTCCATCCTCAACATCCATTGGAGCGCTCACACCCCTAACGTCGAGGTACTCGAGATGGCAGAGGTCGACAGCATCGAGTCCACGCTGCTGAAGATCCAGCTGCGCTGGATGGGTCACGTCACCAGAATGGAGGACCATCGCCTTCCCAAGATCGTATTATATGGCGAGCTCTCCACTGGCCACCGTGACAGAGGTGCACCAAAGAAAAGGTACAAGGACTGCCTAAAGAATTCTCTTGGTGCCTGCCACATTGACCACCGCCAGTGGGCTGATAACGCCTCAAACCGTGCATCTTGGCGCCTCACAGTTTGGCGGGCAGCAGCCTCCTTTGAAGAAGACCGCAGAGCCCACCTCACTGACAAAAGGCAAAGGAGGAAAAACCCAACACCCAACCCCAACCAACCAATTTTCCCTTGCAACCGCTGCAATCGTGTCTGCCTGTCCCGCATCGGACTGGTCAGCCACAAACGAGCCTGCAGCTGACGTGGACTTTTTACCCCCTCCATAAATCTTCGTCCGCGAAGCCAAGCCAAAGAAAAAGTCATATAGTTCAGCGTAGCCATTTTATACTTTGTTTATCTTCTCCTTCCGTTTTTCCATCATTACCTTTCCTCCTTTTCCATTTCTGTTTTCTTATTTTCAACTCTTTATAAGACAACATTCCTACAACATCCAACATTTTCCTTATTCTCCTATTTATATCTTCTTTATCCCCAATCTCCCCTTCCCCTCCTGAGTTGTCCTTTATCCCTTGTCGGACAACCACATCTCCCCTCTCCATTTGGGTTTGCGAATTCACTCGCAAGCGTCAACTGATTTTGCAGTGACCGCTATTTCTCCCCACCCAGCCCTCCCCAGAAAAGATTTCACTTTTCATATGTAACAAAGGTCACTCTTTTAATTCCCTCCTTATTCTCTCTATTCCATTTCCTTCCCTTATTCATTCTTGTCTATACTATCTATATTTTCCTCTAAGTACAGATACCTTCACATATGCACATTTTATCTATTCACTCTTATACCTCTTTACCCACATACATATCAATCGTGATCATTTTTACTCTCATTACCCGTCTTCATCCCTCAGTCTATTTTTGTAATTGTTCTGCAAATTTTCGTGCTTCTTCTGGGTCCGAGAATAGTCTGTTTTGTTGTCCTGGAATAAATATTTTCAATACCGCTGAATGCTTTAGTATAAATTTATACCCTTTCTTCCATAAAATCGCCTTTGCTGTATTGAACTCTTTTCTCTTCTTTAGGAGTTCAAAACTTATATCTGGATAAATGAAGATTTTTTGCCCTTTATACTCCAGTGGTTTGTTGCCCTCTCTTACTTTTTCCATTGTCTTCTCTAGTACCTTTTCTCTTGTAGTATATCTTAGGAATTTTACTACAATAGATCTTGGTTTTTGTTGTGGTTGTGGTTTAGAGGCCAATGCTCTATGTGCCCTTTCTATTTCCATTTCTTGCTGTAGTTCTGGACATCCTAGGGTCTTAGGATCCAATCTTTTATAAATCTTTTATAAACTCCCTCATATTCTTGCCTTCTTCATCTTCCTTAAGGCCCACTATCTTTATGTTATTTCTTCTGTTATAATTTTCCATTATATCTATTTTCTGAGCTAACAGTTCTTGTGTCTCTATAACTTTTTTATTAGATTCCTCTAATTTCTTTTTTAAGTCTTCTACCTCCATTTCTGCTGCTACTGCCCGCTCTTCCATCTTGTCCATTTTCTTTCCCATTTCTGTTAAGGTCATATCTATTTTATTCATTTTCTTTTCTGTGTTGTTTATTCTTTTTCTTAAATCATTAAATTCCTGTGTTTGCCATTCTGTAAATGACTCCATGTATCCTTTAATAAGAGAAAGTACCTCCTTTATCTTGCCTTTCTCTTCTTCTTCTATTTCACTGTACTCTTCCTCTTCCTCTTCTTCTTCCTCTGGGTTGGCCATCTGTTGTTTCTTTGTTGCCCTTTTCTTCTCTTCTTTCTTGTTTCCATTGTCTTCTGTGGTCTCTTCTTGCTGCAGGTGTTCTGCAGCTGTCGTTGCCGGCTGTGGAGATCGACTCCCCAGCTGGTCCCCCCTCCCGTCGGTGTGTTTTTTTTCATGCGCATGCGCGGTTGCGCACTTTTTCTCGGCTCAGCGAGCCATTTTTGTAGTCCATTATCTACCGACCTGAGGGAGTGGGTTTCTCTCTCCACCGCGGGCCTCTTCGAACAGGTAAGGCCTTCACCTTCTTCCTCCGTTGTCTTCTCTTCCTCTCTTCTTACCGTTGCTTTCGATTTTTCTTTTTTTGTCGCCATCTTCTTTCCACCTTTATACTCACTTTTTTTTCACTTTTATTTCTGTGCCTTTGTGTTTTCCTTTATTTTTCCCGACTTTTCTGGAGAGGGCTGGAGTTCACTGTCCGGCCACTACTCCATCACGTGACTCCTCCCCAAAAGCTCTCTTGAGGACCCTATCTTTCTGTGATACCACTTTCAGGGAATTATGCATCTATATTCCCATATCCCTCTGTTCGACCCCACTCCTTAGTGCCCTACCATTTGCCGTGTACCTTGGTTCCTCCTTCCAAAATACAACACCTCACACATGTCTGCAAATAAGTTTGTACATTCTTCCTGTGTCTAAGCGGGTTTCCTTTATCCTTCAAAATATATTGGATTACTTAATTGCGTTTTTTTGGCGTCAATGTCTCGTGGACCAGAAGGGCCTGTTACCATGCTGTATGTCCAAAAAAAGATCCATCTGCCATTTTTCTAGCTGGTCCAGATCCTTCTGCAAGTTTTGAAAGCCTTCCTCGCTGTCCACTACACCTCCAATCTTTGTGCCATCTTCAAACTTGCTGATCCTCTTTACCACATTTTCATCCAGATCATTTATATAGATGACAAATAACATGGGATCCAGCACTGATCCGTGAGGCACACCACCAGTCACAGACCTCCAGTCTGAGAGGCAATCATCCACCACCACTCTCTGGCTTCTCCCATGAAGCCAATGTTGAATCCATTACCTCACCATAAATATCAAGTGTCTGAACCTTCCTGACTAACCTCCCAACTTCTCAAAGGCCTGACTGAAGTCCATGTAAATAACAACCACAGCCTTTCCTTCGTCAACTTTCCTGGTAACCTCCTCGAAAAACTAAGATTTGTTAAAAATGACCTATCACGCCCAAAGCCGTGTTGACTATCACTAATCTGTCCCTGACTATCCAAATACTTGTATATACGATCTCTTAGAACACCTTCCAATAATTTAGCTACTGCTGACATCAGACTCACCAGCCTTTAATTTCCTGGGTTATTTTTGGAATGTTTTTTAAACAATCTTCCGTCACCACACCCAAGGCTAACAACATTTTAACTATACCTGCCAGAACCCCTGCTATTTCTGCACTAGTCTCCCACAAGGTCTGGGGGAATAGACAGACCCTGGGGATTTATCTACCCTTATTTACTTTACTACAGCAAGAAGGTTTTTTGACCTCACTGCTTGTTTGCCTTATTTCCCTTGACTCTGTGCAGTTTACTGAGTAAATACAGATGTAAACCCATTCAGGTTCTCCCCATCCTTTCTGGATCCATGCAAAGCTGACCACTCTGATCTTCAAGAGGACCAATTTTGTCCCTTAGCAGCCTTTTGCTCTTAATATATCAGTAGAAGCCTTTAGGATTTTCCTTCACCTTGCCTGCCAAAGCAAACTCACCTTAGCCCTCCTGATTTCCTTCTTTAAGTTTTTAATTGCAATTTTATATGGTCCTCAAGTTCCTCATTTGCTCCTTTTGGCTTCACCTGCCATACTTCTCTCCCTTCTTATTTACCAGATCCCCAATATATCTCTTGAAAACCAAGGTTCCTTGTGCCTGTTAACTTTTCTTTAATCCTGACAGGAACATACTCTCTGTACTCTCAAAATTTCACCTTTGAAGGCCTTCCCTTACTGAGCACATCCTTGCCAGGAAACAACCTAAGCTTTCTAGATCGTTTCTCATTTCCTCAAAATTGGCCTTTCTCCGATTTAGAATCTCAACCCAAGGACCAGACAGATCATTATCCATAATTATCTGGAAACTAATGGCATCATGATCACTAGAGTATTTTGAAGAGGTTACCAGGAAAGTTGAAGGACATACATGGTAAAAAGTGAGGCGCTGTGGAGTACGGTAGAACAGAGGGATCTGGGAATACATAGACATTAGGTGGATAAGTTGTAAAGAACGTTTTTGGCTCACTGGCCTTCATAAATCAAAGTATCAAGTACAGGAGTTGAGATGTGATGTTGATGTTCCATTAAGACATTGGTGAGGCCAAATGTTTCGCAGGTAGTTGGAAATACAATGATCCAGAGCTGGCAGAAGGCAGCCTCAGTTAACATCATGGGTCACCTACCTCAAGGAAAGATATTGAAAGATTGCAGAGAAAATTTACAAGGATGCTGCCAGGACATGATGAACTGAGTTACAGGTTGAATAGGTTAGGACTTTATTCCCTTGAATGTCAGAGGATGAGGGGAAATTTGATAAGAGGTATACAAAATTATGAGGGGTTATCCATGGAGTAAATGCAAGCAGGGTTTTTCCACTAAAAATGGGTGAGCCAGGAACAAGAGGATTAGGTTAAAGATAAAATGTTTAAGGGGAACATTCAGGGAAACGTCTTCATGCAGAGAGTGGTGAGAGTGAGAAAGGAGCTGCCAGTGGAGAATGTGATGGGGGTTTGAGAGAAGATTATAGGTGCATGGATGGGAGGAATACAGAGGGTTATGGTCCGGGTGCAGGTCGATTGGACTTTGCAGAATAATAGTTTGGTATGGACTAGAGGTTTTGATGCTGTAGTATTCTGCTTTTCTATGGTAAATAGGATTAGTATGGATGGGCACTAGATGGTTGGAACTAACATAGTGTGCTAAAAGGGTCTTTTTTGTTCTTAATCATGTTCTTCAAGATCTCCACTGGGCAGATACTGCAACAACAATAAACTCCTCTTAAAATCCAACAGCCTAGCCTAGCCACCTGAATTCCTCTCCTAATTCTCCAAAGTGTGATGCTCTACAGCAACATCGTTAGATGCTCCAAAAGCTGTATCTGCCATGTAGAAGGTCGGGGGGGGGGAGGAACATAAAAAAGGCACCAGCTGTGGATTTGGCGCAAGTCACACATAGGACATTACAGAAAAGAAACAGGCACCGAACCTCTTTTCTGCTTAGTCCCACTGACCTACACCCAGTCCATACCCCTCCATACCTCTCCCATCCACGTACCTATCCAAATTCTTCTTAAGTGTTAAAACTGAGCTCACATTCAGCTGCCAGCTCATTCCACATTCCCACCACTCTCTGTGTGTGTGAAGAAGTTTCCCCCTCATGTTCCTCCTAAACATTTCCCCTTCAACCTTTAACCAATGTCTTCTGGTTTGTATCTCACTTACCCTCAATGGAAAAAGCTTACCTATAATGACTCTGTCTATCCCTCTCATAATTTTAAATATCTGTGACAAATCTCCCCTCATTTTTATATGCTCCAGGGAATAAAGTCCTACCTTACTCTGTAACTCAGCTCTTCAAGTCCTGGCAACATCCTAGTAAACTTTCTCTGCACTCTTTCAACCTTATTGATACCTTTTCTGTAGTTAGGTGACCAAAATTGCACACAATACTCCAAATTTGACCTCACCAAATCAACCTAGGCCGAGGACTTGAATTGGCTAACCCAATCTTCCGGCACCACACCCAAGGCTAACAACATTTTAACTATACCTGCCAGAACCCCTGCTATTTCTGCACTAGTCTCCCACAAGGTCTGGGGGAATAGACAGACCCTGGGGATTTATCTACCCTTATTTACTTTACTACAGCAAGAAGGTTCCTCTGATTTGGCAGGTAGTTCATGATTCCCTCACGAGTGTTTAAGGATTGGCAACAAATTCTGGCCTTGCCAGAGAAGTACACATCCCGCACATGGAGAAGGAGACACCTGTCAGAAAGCCTTTTTATTTCCAATAGTTTTCAGAATTAGCAAACACTTCAAATCCAAGACACAAACAGATTTTGAGTGCGATGAAAGGATATTCAAAAGTGTCCGCATGAACAGGTTACCTTTTGCGCCTCCAATTTTCAACCACTTGAGGGTAGAACGAGACAGACCAGGCCAAGAAGTAAATCCAGCCAACCACTTCACTCAGGAGACTCAGTGCACTACTCTGCATGATCACAAAGTTAATTCTTGCCAGAGGCCTACAGAAACAACAATATAATTTAAATTAGATGAGTCACAGATAAATAATTAGAGCAGAGTAAATTTTAAGTGGAAAACATTGATGAAACCTCAGTAACGGGCGAGCTTTTGTGTAAGATCTTCATGGAAAAACTGTAAAAGAGGGTTTAGGGAGAGAATTCCAATATTATGGTCTAAGCATCTAAGCACGTTTGTCAACATTGAGGAACACAAGGAACATGAATGATAAAGCAACGATGGAGAAACTTGGAAAATGCAAGTAATCATTCAATGAAATTTAACGACAGAGCCACTAACTCTGGAATTACTACTTTGCACCTCTCTGCCACCCTCTCCTGCTAGCTACTCCTTTAAATTTACCTTCAGAATTGATTTTGGATCCGTCCACGTAATACAGTGTCAGCTTCAGCGAGAATGCTTCCCTGAAGCACCTGGGGTGTTTCACGGTGTCATACACACTGCTGCTGTTCCAAAGGCGGCGCGGATTAAATGAAGCACAACGACTGAACCAACAGCTGAAGTGAATCTTGGGTTTCTTTCTCAAGGCTCACCACATCCAGATTAAAATATCTTGATGCATAGAATGAACTGGCTCCCCCATCAGGCCAGACAGGAGAACTGCGCAGAAACAACCCACAAAACAAATGCTCAGCATCGACTTCTGGTCGTAGCGAAACCCGAAAGTCTGCAGACGCTGTGATTGTGGTAAAAACGTTGTTCCATAAAGAAGAGCTCAGGCCCAAAATGCCAGTAATATCTATTTACCTCCTAGGGATGCAGCGAGACCTGCTGAGTTCCTCCAGCATTTATAACCATAACAGAACGGAAACAGGCCATCTCGACCCCTCTAGTCCGCATCGATTTAAGTGAACTCCACTAGTCCCACCTACCTACTCCCTGCCCATAACCCTCCAATCCCCTCACATCCATGCACTCATCCAGTGTGTTTTTACTGACTTCTGGTTAATAGGGATGTGTCTCTGTTGATTAATACTGTCAAGTTTACAGATCTCTCTCGAGAATAATCCTCTGCAAACTTAAAATCTGCAGACACCATGGTTGAAGTTTTTTTTCTCCATATCTTGTGAAGGGCTCTTGGAAATGCCAGTTATGTATTTTGCTATATAAAGGACCTGTTAAGTTTCTCGAGCAGCGTGCTTTTACTCCTCCCATTCCCAAATACTTTACTCAGACTGTTGATAGCCTTTTACCTTCTACCCAATATTAGTGGGCATAAGCACCCACCAACCTCCTGTTCTAATGTATTCAGCACAGCGATTAGAATGAGCAGTCAATCTCTGACAATCCACATACATGGGAAGTAAAAGGCAGTCAACATTTCTGTCATGAGTCCTTCTTCAGCAATAAGGAAAAAGAGGTAGATGCCTTAATAAAAAGGTGGGGGTGTGGGGAGGAGAGTAGAGGGGGGAGGAAGTGAATTGGGAAGAGCACAGGCTAACAAGTAAAAAATAAGAGATGGATAGGTGGGAGGATAGAAAGCAGATGGGTAATGATAGGGAGAAGCCTCTCTGATGGAAGAAGGGGAGAGCTGGAGGAAGAGACAAGTAGGGAAAGAGAGAGTCTGGGGAGGGGATAGTTATCTGATAGGAGAAAGGAATTGGGAGGGAGCTGGAGCAAGGGAGACAGAGGGGTCAGTATAGAGTCCTCCAAGATGACCATTAAGATCACAATTTTCTATAACACCAACCTGCACTATTAGTTGAAAGAAATTTAATCTTGTAGTTATTGACATTTTCCAAGAATTTCATGAGTAAATGTTTATTCTGCATCACATACTTTGGTGGTGATTGTGAGTTCCCTATTAGGGCAGATTTCTGTATTTGGGAGTTCCTGTATATGGCAAATTTAGGCCTACAGGTCTGATGGAGACAGGTAGGTACATTTTCAAGATACCTGACAGAACAGACAGAGGCTAAATCTATCCAGCTTGCCCACACTTGATCTTTGAAACAATAAACCCCATTGTCCTTTTGGTTCACCCTGGAGTTTTTCCTCATCACACCCCTGCAGGAGGAACTCAGTATAATCTGTGGGAGAAAAAGAATAGTTGAATGAAGTTTTGGACAGACACCCTTTCTCAAATGTAGCAGAGAATCCAGGATAATGAGGCAATGAAGCAAGGAAGACAAAAGCAGGAGTGTACCAGGTCAGGTGGAGGAAGATGTGTCACAGGGTGGGGTGGGTGATTCTAGACAAAAGCTGCTGTTGCAGGAATCCAAGAAGGGAAAGTGAGAATGGTGGTGTGAGATAGATGGAACCAAAGGAGGGAGGGAGGGAGGGAGGGAGGGGGAAAGAGAGAGAGAGAGAGAGCGCAGAAGAATCCAGTTGGGAGAGGACGGTGAAGGGGGATGGAACTAAAGAGGAGGGTTGATGACCATGGGGGGGGGGGAGATGGGAGTGGGAGGGAAATGGGACAATAGAGTAGGAAGAAGGGGGACACTGAAGAAGGGGCTTGTTATCTGAGATTAGAAAATTCCATAATGCAAACAATGAGCCTTCCCCTCAGCTGTGGTCCGTGGAGCTATCTACTGCATTTCCCATTTCTCCGAGTTCCATTCTTACCTCCCCACAAACAGGAATAGGGTTCCCTTTGTCCTTGACTTTCACCCCTCCTGTAGCGGCATTCATCCCCCGTCATTTCCACCAGCATCAACTGGTCCCTAGCATCAGACACATCGACCCCTCCCCAACTTCTGCAGGGATCTCTCTTTCCATGGCTCCCTTCTCTGCTCATCCTTCCCCACCCACATAATTTCCCTTGCAACTGCAGGCGACACGCCACTTGCTCTGACATCCTCCCTCACCATTGTCCAGAATCTCAAACAGCCATTCCAGGTGAGGCAAAGAATCACCTGCACCTCCTCCAAGTTCATCAACTGCACTTAGTGCTCCCGGTGTGGCCTCCTCTACATCGGTGAGATCAAACCCAGACCTTGGGGACTGTTTCACAGAGCATCTACACTCTGTCTGCGGTGGCCATCCTGAGCTCCCGGTTGCTACCATTTCACCTCCCCTTCCCATTCCCACCCTGACCTGTCTTCCCCACTGCCAGAGTGAGGCCCCATATAAACATGAGGTATGAACAGAGTATTTTCTAATTTCCTCATACTTATGTACCCATTCTGATCTTCCCATTAACCCCTCCTTTTGTCCCTTTTCCCACTCAGACCCACTCCCATTTCTATCCCCTCTCTTCCCCACAGTGGATTCTTCTGCTTGCTCTCTCTCTCTCTCTCTCTCTCTCTCTCTCTCTCTCTCTCTCTCTCCCCCTCCCTTTCATTTCCATCTCTTTTATACCACCATTCTAACCTTTTCTACTTCTCAGATCCCAGCACGGGCAGACTCTGCCTCTAATCATCCACTCTACCCTTTTCTTGCCAAACTCTCTCTCTCTCCTTTTTACCTGACATCTGCCAGTCCCCAACATCTAGCCACCACGTATCACTTCCATTGAGTTCACCAATCCCACACAGGCTGTCTAATCCCTCCCACCCTGTCCCTATTACACTGCCTTCTCTACTATACTTAACCGGCCTCGGTGAAGGTTTTCCTCCCATCTCCAAAATGTACAGGTTTGGTGTAAATGGGCTGCATGGTTCTCATAGGCCAGAAGGGCCCATCGACCATGTGGTATCATTAAAAGTAAAAAATATAATTACAGTACAATCCCTGTCATCCAGAATTCAAGCAATCAGCAACTCCAAGCAACCGGCAAAAAAAGCAAGGAAATAAATAAAAATCAAAATAAATAAAAATTTAAATAACAGTTTAACTCTGTGAAAGTAAATGTTCTCTGAAGCAACACACTCCCCTTGGTGAGGTTGGGAGCCAGCTAGCAGAGCGTCCCAGTCGTGTCCCACCCACAGTCACTGTTTGAATAAAGCTGTGTTTGAATAAAATGGCAGTACGCCATTGGGGCGACTCTCCCAAGCATCTCCCTATCACTGCCTGCCTGGTAAGAGTAACTCCGACTATCCAAAATGGTCAGGACCTATGTCGGATAAACGCTTATTTTTGGAGAACTGGTCATTTTTTTAAAAACAGCCCAGTAGCAACAGAAAATCACTTGTAACAGTGTTTAAACAACAACAAACGGGAAGGCTTTTTAAGCATGAAATAATGTTTAATTCTAACAAAAGAAAATTACTTTCCGCAGCCAATTACCGACATCTCCCCACCAAGGCCCTGCTGCCCGCCGGCAGCCTGACGTCCCCGGTCAGTGTTGCTCATAAAATATGTTTGGATAAATGAGGATATCGGAGAATCTGATTTCAGATAATCAGAATTGTACTGTATTTATCTTTATTAGTATATAATTAAATACATTAGTCAGTGTTGTGACAGGGTATTTCGAGGTGTTTTGGGAGGAATTGTTAGAGCAGCTTGCACACACACATTTTAAAATACAGAATATTTGCAGGACTTTTGCAGAATGCTATTGCAGGAAGAAACAAAGTATCAACAGCAGCTTGCCTGGGAGAGCATGTGATCTTTGCAGGCAGAACAGTTTTGCTCTCAGAGAGAGAGGGAGGGAGTGAAACAGAGAGGAGAGACACAGAAATCAGTTCCAGAAGGACAAGCTGGCAAACTTTGGAAGGCTGCCTGGTCGAAGGAGAAGACTGGCGGTCTGAAAGGTGACCTGAAAGAAAGAGGATCATCTGGAGAACCCTGAAGGGCGCAAGTTTCGTCAGCAAGACCGATTGAGAAGGAATCAGTTGCGGATGTCCTGGAAAAGGAATCACTCTCTGAAAACCAGCAAGAACCCTCCTGAGTGGTAGCCATTTGCCTGTTAAACAGCAAAGCCTGGTGAACTTTGTTAATGCTAACTTCTGTGCTCAGTTCAAGAATTACCTAAAACCAGTGAGATTGGACTGTGATCCAAAGAACTTTTCTAATCTTAAATACACATTACACACACCTGTGCTTAGTATTGGGGGGGAGAAATAAGTAGGCTAAGTAATGTTAAAGTTTAATTCTGTTTTCTTGTTCAATTATAATTAAAAACTACTTTTGTTTAAGTAACCCTGTGTTGTGGTGCATATCTATTGCTGCTGGATTTTGGGGTCCTCTGGACTCCGTAACAGTGTTTATCTGTAAACTGTTAATTATGATGCCAGTTAGCATAGCAGTAAATGCGATACTTTTACAGTACCAGCAACTGGGCTTCAAATTTAAATTTTGAAAATCACAGGAATTACTATATTTTTACGCATATAATGCGCACGTTAAATGCTTTTTTTTAAAACAACTGGGTACACTCAGGCTCCCTGCAGCAGCACAGAACTCTGATGGTCAGAACACTTCCAATCTCTTTTCAGTGCCAACCGCTCAGTCCAAGAATCCGCCCTGCTCCAACTCCCTCAAAAGCCCTCGAATCTAGAGCTGGATGAGGCCCTCACCCGGGAAGAGACATATAAGGCAATTGAACAACTGAAAAGTGGCAAAGCAGCAGGTATGGATGGAATCCCCCCCAGAGGTCTGGAAGGCTGGTGGCAAAACTCTGCATGCCAAACTGCATGAGTTTTTCATGCTCTTCAGGGACCAAGGAAAGCTGCCTCAGGACCTTCGTGATGCCATCATCATCACCCTGTACAAAAACAAAGACGAGAAATCAGACTGCTCAAACTACAGGGGAATCATGCTGCTCTCCATTGCAGGCAAAATCTTCGCTAGGATTCTCCTTAATAGACTAATACCTAGTGTCGCCGCAAACAGAGGAACTACTGACATGGTCTTTGCCCTCAGACAGCTCCAAGAAAAGTGCAAAGAACAAAACAAAGGACTCTACATCACCTTTGTTGACCTCACCAAAGCCTTCGACACCGTGAGCAGGAAAGGGCTTTGGCAAATACTAGAGTGCCTCGGATGACCCCCCAAGTTCCTCAACATGGTTATCCAACTCCACGAAAACCAACAAGGTCGGGTCAGATATAGCAATAAGCTCTCCGAACCCTTCTCCATTGACAACGGCATGAAGCAAGGCTGCGTCCTCGCACCAACCCTCTTTACTATCTTCTTCAGCATGATGCTGAAGCAAGCCAAGAAAGACCTCAACAATGAAGACGCTGTTTACATCCGGTACCCCACGGATGGCAGTCTCTTCAATCTGAGGTGCCTGCAAGCTCACACCAAGACACCAAGGCACAAGAGCAACTTGTCCGTGAACTACTCTTTGCAGACGATGCCGCTTTAGTTGCCCATTCAGAGCCAGCTCTCCAGCGCATGATGTCCTGTTTTGCGGAAACTGCCAAAATGTTTGGCCTGGAAGTCAGCCTGAAGAAAACTGAGGTCCTCAATCAGCCAGCTCCCCACCATGACTACCAGCCCCCCCACATCTCCATCGGGCACGCAGAACTCAATGTTCAACCAGTTTACCTACCTCGGCTGCACCATTTCATCGGATGCAAGGATCGACAACGAGATAGACAACAGACTCACCAAGGCAAATAGCGCCTTTGGAAGACTACACAAAAGAGTCGGGAAAAACAACCACCTGAAGAAACACTCAAAGATCAGCGTGTACAGAGCCATTGTCATACCCATGCTCCTGTTCGGCTCCGAATCATGGGTCCTCTACCGGCGTCACCTACGGCTCCTAGAACGCTTTCCATCAGCACTGTCTCCGCTCCATTGGAGTGACTTCATCACCAACATCGAAGTACTCGAGCCGGCAGAGTCCGCAAGCATCGAATCCACACTGCGCTGGGTGGGTCATGTCTCTAGAATGGAGGACCATCACCTTCCCAAGATCGTGTTATATGGTGAGCTCTCCACTGGCCACCAAGACAGAGGTGCACCAAAGAAGAGGTACAAGGACTGCTTAAAGAAATCTCTTGGTGCCTGCCACATTGACCCCCGTCAGAGGGCTGATGTCGCCTCCAACCGTGCATCTTGGCGCCTCACAGTTCGGAGGGCAGCAACCTCCTTTGAAGAAGACTGCAGAGCCCACCTCACTGACAAAAGACAAAGGAGGAAAAACCCAACATCCAACCCCAACCAACCAATTTTCCCTTGCAACCGCTGCAACCGTGTCTGCCTGTCCCGCATCGGACTTGTCAGCCACAAACAAGCCTGCAGCTGACGTGGACATTACCCCTCCATAAATCTTCGTCCGCGAAGCCAAGCCAAAGAAGAAAAAAGAAAAAATGCGATACTTTTACAGTGCCAGCAGCTAGGCTTCAACTTTAAATTTTGAAAATCACAGGAATTACTATATTTTTACGCATATAATGCGCGCGTTAAATGCTTTTTTTTAAACCAACTGGGTACACTCAGGCTCCCTGCAGCAGCACAGACCTCCACTGCTATACTTATGTGCACTATACAAGAATTTCATGGGAAAGTCAAGGTGGCAATGAAACAACACACATAGTTTGTAACAGGTGTGGGAAAGTATTAGCAGCAATAAAACAATGCAAATAATTTATAGCGGGGTGGGAAACATAGCGGCAATGAAATAACGTGCACAATTTATAGCAGATGTGGAAAAGTAGCAGCGGCAATGAAATAATGCGCACAATTTACAGCAGATATGGGAAAGTACTAGCGGCAATGAAACAACACGCAGAATTTACAGCAGATATGGGAAAGTAGTAGCGGCAATGAAACAACGGGCACAATTTACAGCAGATATGGGAAAGTAGTAGCGGCAATGAAACAACGCGCACAATTTACAGCAGATATGGGAAAGTAGTAGCGGCAATGAAACAACGCGCACAATTTACAGCAGATATGGGAAAGTAGTAGCGGCAATGAAACAACGCGCACAATTTACAGCCGATATGGGAAAGTAGTAGCGGCAATGAAACAACGCGCACAATTTACAGCAGATATGGGAAAGTAGTAGCGGCAATGAAACAACGCGCACAATTTACAGCAGATATGGGAAAGTAGTAGCGGCAATGAAACAACGCGCACAATTTACAGCAGATATGTGAAAGTAGTAGCGGCAATGAAACAACGCGCACAATTTACAGCAGATATGGGAAAGTAGTAGCGGCAATGAAACAACGCGCACAATTTACAGCAGATATGGGAAAGTAGTAGCGGCAATGAAACAACGCGCACAATTTACAGTAGATATGGGAAAGTAGTAGCGGCAATGAAACAACGCGCACAATTTACAGCAGATATGGGAAAGTAGTAGCGGCAATGAAACAACGCGCACAATTTACAGCAGATATGGGAAAGTAGTAGCGGCAATGAAACAACGTGCACAATTTACAGCAGATATGGGAAAGTAGTAGCGGCAATGAAACAACGTGCACAATTTACAGCAGATATGGGAAAGTAGTAGCGGCAATGAAACAACACGCACAATTTACAGCAGATATGGGAAAGTAGCCGCCGCAATGAAATAACGTACACAATTTATAGCGGGCGTGGGAAAGTAATAGTGGCAGTGAAATACTGCATATAGTTTATAGGGGGCGTGGGAAATAGCAGCAATGAAATAACATGCCTAATTTATAGCAGGTATGGGAAAGTAGTAGCGGCAATGAAACAACGCGCACAATTTACAGCAGATATGGGAAAGTAGTAGCGGCAATGAAACAAAGCACACAATTTACAGAAGTTCATTGGTTTTAGGTACATACAAAATGGCAAAATTCAAAATTTTGATCTTGGGACTCTCGAGAATATTTCTTTGGCCTGAATGCCATGGTATTCCAAGAAACAGGATGTTCTGGCTAGGGCACTGCACCTTATCAATCTTAACGCCTTGCCCCATCCCTGAGGGAAAAGATTAACATATCAAGTGCCTCCGAGACAACAGTGGAATGATTTTGCCTTATGGCATCAATTTAATCACTAATTACTTTTTAACAAGATAAGGTTTATTTTAAAGAAAGGCTTTTTAACTCATGACAGAATTAAAATCTGCTCAACTCTGAAGACCATCTTTGATCTATTTAATTGATTCTTTGCAAATAACCAATGCATCTGTTTCCTCCTGGTCCTCTCCAAAGCTTAATAATGTTTTGCAGAAGGATATCACCCTTATATATAATGAGTGATTGAATCCACTGGGGGAAGTTGAACGGGTTGTAAATTGCAGAAGATAAACTGTGGCAGATAGTGGGACAATGGAATGTGTTTGCCTCCTGTCATGGGTAAATGCAAATTGCTCGTGAGTTGGAATGTAGAATACTACACCTGTGCTTTATATACATGCGCGCTATACAAGAATATTTTTTACACAGTTTAAGATTTTCTATGTTTTATATGTGTGTGCTCATTATATGAGTGAAAATATGGTACCTGATTAAAGAACTTTACATAATTGAGGACTTTTCTTTCTTTGGCTTGGCTTCGCGGACGAAGATTTATGGAGGGGGTAAAAGTCCACATCAGCTGCAGGCTTGTTTGTGGCTGACAAGTCCGATGCGGGACAGGCAGACACGGTTGCAGCGGCTGCAGGGGAAAATTGGTTGGTTGGGGTTGGGTGTTGGGTTTTTCCTCCTTTGCCTTTTGTCAGTGAGGTGAGCTCTGCGGTCTTCTTCAAAGGAGGTTGCTGCCCGCCAAACTGTGAGGCGCCAAGATGCACGGTTTGAGGCGATATCAGCCCACTGTCTTTTGTCTTTTAAATTCTTAATGCATGGTAAGAATGTGCCGGAGGCAACGGGAAAATTTGCATATCCAGCATCTGCAGTCTCCACAGGTGTTGGATACTGGGGATTTTTACTGTAAATTGAAAATATTAACTCTTCAGAAAAAGAACTACATTAGCCCAAAAAATGATTCAAGACTTTCCATGGGACATTTTTGATTGAACATTGGGCTTTTTACCTTGAAGCATAGAAGGCTTAGGCATGATCTTAGAGAGGTACATGAAGAGGTAACTTACAGAGGAGCATAGTTGAGGTGAATGGTCAGTCTTTTTCCCCCAGAGCAGAGTCGGCACCAGAATGAGTCTTAGTGGGGGGCATTAGAGTAACCCTGGGGGGGGGAGGGGGGTAGTAGTGCCTATCTGCTGAACATGGACATTCTCCGTCCCTCCGACATAGCAGACAAAAACGCTGCTTATATTACATGGAGAGTCTCTGGTGTCACTAGTGCGCGTCAAGCGTCGCTAGTGATGCTTGACACATGAGTGACACAAGTAGGGGCAGGGGTGGGTCTGACAGTGATCTAGGTTCATGGGAAATTACAATACCTCATTTTGAGGTCACAATGCCTTGTTTGGGAGGGGGGGGGCAATGCCCACAAATGGCGTCCCTTTACGCCGATCCTGTCCCTAGAGTCTAAAACTAGAGTGCAGAGTTTTAAGGTGATAATTTAAAGTTTTACGGAGGACCTAAGCGGTAATATTTCCACATAGAGGGTGGCAGGTATCTGAAACGTGCTACCAGAAGATGTGATAGAGGTTGGAGAATTGTGACATTTAAAAGAATATCAACAGGTATTTGGATAGGAAAGGTTTGTAGTAGTATAGACCAATTGCAGACACGTGGGGCTAACTCAGGACAGCATGGACAAGTTAGGCCAGAGGGTCTTCCCCCCTGCTGTATAACTCTACGACATTGACCCACCTGGTCACATTGTTGCTTCTGTTGCCAGCAGTTTCAAGGAGCACAGTGGCCCGGCCAATTCCAACTCCTTTAACTTGGAAACATGTTGAATTAGTTGAGTGAGAGGATAACGTTATCTGTTGGAATAAAGCACTCAAAGTTACTATTTATATTATTTCATGGAAGGGGCAACAAAAAGTAGGAACACGGGAGGAGGTCAAAGGTGTGGTGGGCGGATGGACGGTACTAGGAGTGGTACCTAGGAAACAATGAGGCACACCTGCAAAGTAACTACTCGATTGGATTCACAAATTACATGCAGCTTGGAAACTTGGTCCAATGCTCCAAAATAACAAGGTGAGCTGGTTGAAAATGTGCTCAGTTTAATGGTGGGGATGAGGGAATACCTCACTTCCTTTATTTTTTTCTAGGAATAAGCAGCATAGCTGCAGTTGCCAAGACAACTGTGGGAAGAGTGGGTGGAAAGGACACCCATAGGTGAGAAAATAAGGCAAAGGTGACTCACTGGGTGGAGGGGAAGGCAATGCTCCACTGCAGTCTCACTGTGCCATGCCAGTTGCTGGGTGATCAATCACATGACCACAGCATCCTCTGAACAACATGACAACAATTTCTTGGTGCATGGTGTTATATCTGCAGTTTTCCAGTCCTGAATCCTCTCCAGGACCTAACAAATTTGGGAGATTATATCCAACACATACTCTGTCTCTACAGCAACACCAAGTCATTTATTTTAACTTAAACAATTTAGAGTTTCTGAATTGTGTAAAATTTGTCATTCACAACACACCATTTTGGCATGTTACATTCCTGGTGTTGAACTCCTGGACCTCCTGCTCCATTTGAAGGATTTGTCTGAGGGTTTGTTTATCACTGAATTCTGCTCATTAAGGTCTGACATGCCTTTAGAGACCCACAAATACAAGGCAAGATCGCCAACTGCTGATAAACACTACAACTTAGAGGAGCAAATTTACCAGATTGATTCCAGCTAACAGTCATAGTAGGGGATTTTAATGTTCCAAATATTGACGGGCAAAGTCAGTGTGAAAGGTTTAGATGGGGTGGACTTAGTCAAATGTGTTCAGGAAAGTAACCTCCAACAATATGTGAGGGTCCTGCAAAGGAGGGGGCAACACTTGTTCTGGTCTTGAGAAATTGCAAAGGGCAAGGGAAGCCTTTGTGGATGAGTTTTTGGAGACCAGCGACAAATGTTCAATTAAGTTTTAGGTAGTTGTGGAGAGAGACAGGGCAGGACCACGAATCAAAAATTGGAATTAGGACAAAGCTATCTTTGAAAGTTTATGATGAGAATTTACACAAGTTGACTGGAACAGGCTGTTTGAAAGAAGAGGAAAGTTAGGAAAATGGGATGTTTTAAAAAATGTATTGACAAGAGACAGGACATGCATTCTTGTTGAAGTGAAGGGTCAGACAGACAAACAAAAGGGAATTCAGATTTTTCTCAGGAATAAGGATGCTTGGGGCAGGTATAAGCAGCTGGGAATGTGTATAACTAGAGGAACAAGTAAGGAAATCAGAAGGGCATCAGGGACAGGAGACAGCTTTGGCCAATAACGCTGAAGAGAATCCCATGAAATTTTCAAAGTGCATTAAGTGAAATATGGTAACCAGAGAAGAAAATGGATCCCTCAGGAATCAATGTAGTCCTCCGTGTGGAGCTACAGCAGATGAGCAAGGTCCTCAACAAGTATCTCTCCTCTGTTTTCACTGTGGAGAAAGACATCAGGACTGGGGAACAGGGCAGTTGAGAATAGTCAGTATTACAGTTGAGGAGTTCCTAATGCATATGGAGGTAGACATTTTTCCTGGGCCTGATAAGACTCTGTGGGAAGAGAGAGAGAGAGATTGTAGGTGAGATTTAAGAGTAATTTATGACAGAGTCATCATTAAGTACAGGTGAGGTGCCAGAAGAATGGAGGGTGGCAAATGTCATGCCTTTGTTCTAAAAGGGCTGCAAGGAAAAGCCTGGAACAAGTCGGTGAGCCTAACATCTGCAGTTGGTAAATTACTCGGCAGCATTCTGAGGGAGAAGACATACTTAGATGGACAAGGGCTTACTAGAGGTTGTTAGCATGGTTTTCTCACAATTTTTAAGATGTGACCAAAAAGATTGAGCTGTAGATGAAGTGTATATGGATTTTAGCAAGGCATCAAGATAAAGTTCTGCACAGTAGGCTACTTTGGAAGGTTAGAGATGACACAGCGGAATGGCCAAGATGAGACAGAGGAATGGATAGAAAATTGGCTTCATGGTTTAAAAAAAAAACCAGAGAATGAATGGTGGGTCTGGAGGCCTGTGACTTGCAGTGTACCACAGGGTTCAGTGCTGGGCCCATTGCTGTTTGCCAGCTGTATCAATGATTTAGATGAAAATGTACATGGCCTGATTAGCATGTTTGCAGATGGAACTAATGTGTCTGGTACTGTAATATAGAGAAGAACTGTTGCCTAAAATTGCAGCAGGATCTTGATCAATTGAGCAGGTGGGCAGAGGAAGGGATGATAGAATTTAACAGATATGTGAGGTGTTGCATTTTGGGTAGGACCTACACAGTGAATGGTAGGAATCTGGGGAGCTTTGTAGAGCAGAGGGATCTTGAAAGCTCAAATTTATAGTACCTTAAAAATGGGGTCAAAATAGGGTAGTCAAAAAAGGCTTTGGCCTTCAGCAGTCAGCATATTGAGTATAGAGTTGGGAGGTCCTGCTGCAGTTATATAGGACTTTGGTGAGACCCCATTCGGAGTACTATATTCAGTTTTGGTCACCATGCTACAGGAAAGATGCCAAGCTGGAAAGAGTGCGGAGAAAATTTACGAGGAGGTTGCCAGGATTCGGGGCCTGAGCAGGCTGGGGCTTTATTTCTTGAAGCGCAGGAGCTCTAAGGGGTGATTTCACAGAGGTGTACAAAGTATTGGGTGAATGGAGTCTATGGCCAGATTGAGGTAACTGGTAACCAAATGACATAAGTTAAAGTGAGGGGCAGAGATTCAACAGGAACCTGAAGAGTAGGGAAAACCAGATGCGTACGATCCAGTGATCATTGGGGGATCAGAAGTGGAGAGGATGAGCAAATGTAAGTTCTTGGGAGTCACTGTCTTGGAGGATCTTTTCTGGTCCCAACACACTAGTGGCATCGTGAAGAAAACACGTCAGCTTCCTCAGGAGTTTGTGGAGATTTGGTCTGACACCAGAGACCCTGGAAATTTCTACAGCTATGTGGTGGAAAGTGTGCTGACTGGCTATATCAAGGTCTGGTATGGGGACACCAATACCCCTGAGCGTAAAGCCCTCCAAAAGGCAGTGGACACAGCCCAGGGCATCACAGGCAAACCCCTTCCCGCCACCGAGAACATCTACAGGGAACGCTGCCGTCGGAGACCAGAAGAAATCATCAAGGATCCACACCACCCAGCACATGCTCTGTTCTTGCTGCTGCCATCAGGAAAGAGGTGTAGGCGCCACAAGACTCTCACCACTAGGTTCAGGAACAGCTGCTTCCCCTCCACCATCAGTCTCCTTAACAACAAACCCAATCAGAGACTCATTTTTGAGGACTCTAAAATTTGTTTTTTTCCCTTCCCTCTATTGCACAGTCAGTTGTTTACTTGTTTACATGAATATGCTGTGTACAGTTTTTTTCACTACCAATAAGTAGTAATTCTGCCTCGACTGCAGGAAAAAGAATCTCAGGGTTGTATGTGATATCATGTATGCACTCTAACAATAAATCTGAATCTTTTAATCAGTGAGTGGTGGGGGTATGGAATGGGAGGCCAGAGGAAGTGGTTGATGTAGGTACCATTGCAATGTTAACGAAACATTCGAATGGGAATATGGGTAGGATGGGTTTAGAGGCATGTGGGACTAGAGCGGATCAGATATTTTGGTCGGCGTGGCCAAGTTGTGCTGAAGGGGTGCTTCCACACAGTGTGACTCTGTGATTTGTTTGTTGCTGTCAGTCTGCTGGTGGAAGATGCCATATGATTTATATGGCCAGTGAGCCATTTTCACGACTTGTGTCCTTCAACACAAAAGTAAGGCAGAACTAATCAGAGCATTAAAGCAGAGTTTGAACATCCTGTCATTACTTACGTTTTCTGGAAGCTCAATGACCGAAGTCTGTTTGGATGAGAACATCACATTAAACGTGACAAATAATGTTTCCTGTGGAGGTTCACTGAGGGAAGAGCAGACATGAAGTAAGTCAATATCTGCATTTATAAAGTACCTTTCAAACCCTCAGAATGTCACCAAAATTTGGTGACTTGAGGAGCCAATTTGTAAATAACAAAGTCCTACAAACCACAACATGAGTAGATAATCTGTTCTTGGTTATATTGGTTAAGGAAGGAATGTTGGTATATAGAGGTAGAGCACAGCAACGGGCCTTTCTCCCCACCACATCCACGCTGAGTTTTACTCCATGCACCTGATACAGTTTGCATTGGGACTATATCCTCCCTATCTTGCTTATTCAGGTCTGCCTGAATATCTCTTAAACATAATGTCTGGTTCCACTAACTCAGCTGGCAGCGAGTTCCAGTCTTGACATTGTAACATTGGTTATATAACTTTGCTTCCGATGGAAGCTGTGTGACCTGCTGATCTTCTCCAGCACTTCTGTGCATTAAACTACAATCAGAGCATCTGCAAACTTTCTTGTTTAATTCCAGTATCTATCTGTGTGCAAGTAAAATAGCTTTGTGACCCTTTTACACTAATGCCCTTTTGCTTTAGATACCCCTGCCATAAGCAAAAACTGTTGCCCTTCTAAGCTACTTTTGCCTCCCATAATCTCATTGGGTCACTCATCTGCCTCCTTTGCTCCAAGGAAAACGAGCCCAGCCCCAGGAAGCATATTGACAATCTAGAGAAGGAAAAATGGAAAACTCCTGTTTAGGGAGTAGGGTCATGCTTAAAAGGGAAATGAGGTAAGCAAAGAAGGATCACAAAATATTACCAACAGGATTATGGTAAATTCAAAGGTGTAAGTAAATTAAGTACAAAAGAATACCCAGGGGAAGAGTTGGCCCCACTACAGGCAACTGGGCAATCTGTATGTGGTGCTGGAAGGAATGGGTTAGGTCCTGAATTAATACCTTTCATCAGTATTTACAGAGGAAACGAATTTTATAGTAGGAGAATTCTGTGAAATTCTGGTGCAAATCACTGTAAATGAGAAAGAGCCAGAGCAGGCTTAAAGGTGGATAAATCCCCGGGGCCGGATGAGACTTAAACTCAGGCATCCACAGGTCAGGGAAGAGATTGCTGGGGCTCTGGTGGAAATGACCACGTGAGGAACCAGATGACTAGAGGATAGTAAATGTGGTCCAAGTTCAAGAAGAACAGCAGGGAAAAGCCTGGTAATTACAGAGAGTGAACCATCTGTTCTTAGTAGTAAAGTTACAGCAAAACATTGAGATCGGACTATGAATGCTTGGAAAGGCAGGGGCCAATTAGGGAAAGCTAGCATGGCTTTATCCAGAGTAGATCCTGTCTAAATAATTGGGCTGTATGCGTATTAATGAGGGCAGTGCAGTAGATGTGGTTTACATGGATTTCAGTAAGAACCAAATTGGGGTTGTAAAAATTAAACTGAATTGTAAATACTGGGATAGGCTTTAACCAGAGTCTCAGCAGATAAACAGGCTCAAGCCGAGTAAGTACTTAGATGGGAGATTGCCTGGGAATACTTTGGGAAGCACGATGAGTGTAACGGTTAGCACAACACTCTTACAGCACCAGCAATCAGGACCAGGGTTCGAATCCTCCATGGTTTGTAAGGAGTTGGTATGCTCTCCGTGTCTGCATGGGTTTTCCTCCCACTCTTCAAAATGTACTGGGCGTGTTGGACAGTTAGGTATAATTGGGCGGCTTGAGCTCATGGGCCGAAAGGGCCTGTAACTCTGATGTATGTCTAAATTTAAATTTAAAAAAAATATAAACTTTTTCAAGGCCCCACATGGGAAACTAATCCAAAAGGTTAAGTGTCATGGGACCCAGGGCAAGTGGCTAATTGGATCCAAAATTGGCTTGACATAGGGGACAATGCTACAATAGTGTTTCATGATTGAATGCCTGTAACTAGTGGTGTTTCACAAGAATCAAGCTGAACCTCAGCTATTGGTGAATGATTTGAAAGTGGATGCAAAAGGCATCTTCTGTAAGTTTGCAGATGACAACAGACTGGCAAAGTTATTGAGAGTGCAAAGAGTAGTATGGGCTGAGAAATGGGTGATGGAGTTTAAACCTGTAAAATAAGAAGAGGTGCATCTTGGGAGTACTTATGAAGCTAGAACATACCATGAATAGTAAGTTCCTACGATGCAGGTCCAAAGATCCTTGCAGGTAGCAACACTGATAGGTAATGTGATTAAGAAGGCATTTAGGATACTGGCATTCATTAGCCACGGCACTGAATACAAGAGCGGAGAGGTTATAAAACATTGGTCAGATCTCAGCTGGGGTTGAGTTGTAGCCCTGATCACCATACCACTGGAGAGGGTGCAGAGAGGATTCATCAGCATGTCGCCTGCTGTAGTGTTTCAGTTGGAGAGGCCACATCTGTATTCTCTGGAGTGAATGAGGTTAGCGCAGGACATGATTGAGGTATTTTAAATTATGAAGGGTACACAAAAAGTAACAGCACAACAAAGTCCCTACAGCCCCCCCAATGTTGTGGCGACCTATGTAAACCTACTCACCTTAAACAGATGTCCTGATATAGATAGGATAGACTGAAGGAAAATTTACCCCTTATCAGAGGTGAATAAACATTGAAGGCATTGATGCAGAGTAAGGGGCAAGAAATTTGGAGGGAATCTGAGGGAATACCTGGAACACAGCGTTCTGAGTGTGGTGGAAGAGTTGCTGATAGAATTTAAGAAATACGTATCTAGATGAGCACATGAATCACCCAGGTATAAAAAGCTACTGGCCAGGTGCTGGATAATGGGATCAATATGCATGGGACCCCAGCAAGGAATGTGTGACTGTTTCCATGCCCTGTAACTTTTATCCATACTCTCCCCATAACTAAAGCCCTCCAATCCATGCAACATCTGCATTCTCTCCAAAGCAGTCACATCAAAGATCATGATGTGGCACAGGGACAGGCCCTCCATGTGTCTATCTAGAAACCTATCATATCCACTTCCACCACTACTCCTGACACTCCCCAACTCTGTTCTTTTTTGAAAATTTTATTTAATTTCATATATGCATTAAAAAAACATACATAAATTCCTTATTTGAAAATAGTAAAAAAAGTTAATAGTGATTTTTTTTAATTTCCCCCTCCCCCAACAACTCAATAGAAAAGAAGGAAAAAAAGAAAGAAAACATCTGGATAATATTTATAAAAACTTAAACTATCAAATAAAATCTAACATATCTTAATTTTCTTGATTTTAGGAGTCGGAAGGTTCAGGTTGGGCAATTACAACTTAATTCCTACAATTTGTAAATCTGATTCCCAAATTTTTTGAAAAATTTCTAATATGTTACATAAATTATACGTAATTTTTTCAAGTGGTATCCAACTCCCTATTTCAGTCTGGTCATCTACCCATCCCCAAATACACATCTGATTTCCAAGTTACTGCCACAGATATTTTAACTACCACTAGGGCTATTTAAACACATTTTTTAAATATTTATTTAATTTTAATTTCAATTCTGTGTCAAAAATATTTCCAAGAAAAAAAAATATCTTGAGGAAACTCAACTTTTGTAACTCTTTCCAAAAATAACCCAGTTCTGTCCAAAAGGGTTTAATTTTGAACATTCCCACGTAGAATGTAGAAAAGTACCTATTTCTTTATTGCATCTAAAACATTTATCTGAAAAATTAGAATTTAATCCATTTAATTTCTGTGGAGTAAGATATAGTTGATGTAAAAAAAATTATATTGTACCATTTTAGATTGGACATTAGTCATATTATCCTGACAAAGTTCTAACCAAGTTTCCTCTTGAATATTGATTTTTAAATCTTTCTCCCATCTTTGTCTTGACTTATGAACTCCTGGTTTATTCATTCCTTTTTGCAAAATTGTATACATAATTGAAATAAACTTTTAATATTTATATCTGTTTATATCTGAACTTTGTTCAGGTAATATCAAATCTGGTCCTAAATTTTCTCTTGAATCTGCCTTTAACTGATAATAAGAGAATATTGTATTGTTTTGTATTCCATACCTACTTTTCAATTGCTCAAATGTCATTAAAGTTGATCCTTGAAAACAATCTTATATTGTCTTAATTCCTTTGTTAAATGAAATATCAAAATTATTTATTGTAAAAGGAATAAGTTGAATCTGGCTCAATATTATTCCTGGTATCTGAAAATTTCTTATTCCCATTTCTAAATGTATTTTATTCCAATATTTTAAAAAGATGTTTTAACAAAGAAATATCTCTATTTCCAATAAAAAGGTTATTATTCCATTTGTATATAAAATTCTCTGACTTATCTTCTCCTATTTTATTAATTTCTACATAAATCCTTGCTAGCTTCTCTCCCTCTTGAAAAAAAGAGTGAAACCTCAACTCTGCTGCTCTATAATAATTTTTCAAATTTGGTAATTGTAATCCTCTTAATTCAAATTTTCATGTTAATTTTTCTAATGCAACTCTTGCCATTTTTCCTTTCCAAATAAATTTCCTTACCTATTTATTTAGTTCCTGAAAAGACTCTGATAGTATAAATATAGGTAACGTTTGAAATAAATACTATACAACCCACCACCCTGTTAATAAAAATCGTCCCGCACATCTACTTTAAACTACATCCCCATCATAAATGCACATCCTCTGAAATGTCACGTTTCCATCCTGGGAAAGAGAGTCTGCCTGTCTCCCCTGTCAATGGTACAGCCTGTAGAGTTATTGAGTGCAGACAAACCATAACTGACTAAACATTGAGATTGTCTTGAGGGACTGAATGACTTGGGATTTTCCTTCACAGATGTAATAAACTCCTCAGTGGAGTAAGACCAAAGCACCTAATCACCAAACAAGCGCTCCGCTTGTCCAAGGATTATATCAAACAGCACCTACCTTGGAGTTACACTGACATTTCGAAGACTGCCAATTTCTAGATCAACAATTTCTGGTGCCTTAAGTGTCATAGTAGTTTCTGTAAAAGGTAGAGAGAGTGCAGTTGACGTTCTTTCTCCTCCAGTAAGGAACCGAATGCAATCACATTGATACCAGCGAGAAATGTCAGAATAGGAATCAGAATTTATTGTCACAAACAAGTCAGGAAATTTGTTGTTTTGCAGCAGCGTCACAGGGCAAAATTCACATCAACCACCTGACAAAAATAAATAAAATTAGTGCACAAAAGGTCAAAGTAAGGCAGTGTCTTTGGTTCATTGATCGTTCAGGAATCTGATGGCAGCGGGGAAGAAGCTGTCCTTGTGCCGCCGAGCGCTCGTCTTCAGGCTCCGGTTCCTCCTCCCCGATGGTAGCAGAGTGAAGAGGGCGTGGCCTGGGTGGTGGAGGGTCCTTGAAGATAGAGGCTGCTTTCTTAAGACACTGCCTCTTGTACAGGTCCTCGATGGAGTGAAGTCCGGTGCCTGTGATGGCACTGGCTGAGTTCATAAGCCTCTGGAGTTTTTTACTGTTTTGATCATTGGCATCGCCATGTACCAGTGATGCAACCAGTCAGAATACTCCCCATGATTTATTTACCTGTAGAAGTTTTCGTGAGTCTTCGGAGACATAGTGAATCTCCTCAAACACCTAATGGAGTATAGCCGCCGGCGGGCCTTCTTTGTGATTGCGTCCACATGGAGGCTCCAGGTCAGATCCTCGGAGATGTTGACACCGAGGAATTTGAGGTTCTTGACCCTCAGGGTGGCACGGTTTGTGTGGTAGTTAGCACCATGTTATCACAGTGCCACCGACCTGAGTTCGAATTTGGCACTGTCGATAAGGAGCTTCGACATTTTTCTCCCCGTATCCGAGAGGGTTTCCTCCACATGCTCCAGTTTTCTCCCACTTTTCAAAGATGCATGGAGTTAGAAGGTCACATGGGCCAGAAGGCCTGTTACTGTGCTGTATCACTAAATTAAACTAAATCAAGAGTCTGTAACCGCCCAGGTGAGCACATTCTGTGGATTAATGCATCACGCAGATCAGGAAGATTGCAGCACAAACTCTGGGCTGTAATAGCTGGCCATAGCTTGATGCTTTTGGTGAAGGAGCTGAATCCCATGGATACGGGAAACGAAGGGGAAAATGAGGAAACTAGCAGATTAGTGGAAATTGATTTAAGAGAATTAAATTATGGAAAAAGACAAAAAATGCAGATGCTGGACGGGGAGAGGCTGGAGGGACTCGGCAGATCAGGCAGCCATCTATGGGTAGAAATGTCGGTCAACGTAAAAGAACATAAGAAACTGGAGCAGGTGTTGGCCATCTAGCCTGATCCACCATTCAATAAGATCATGGCTGATCTTGCCAAGTAATCAGCTCCAATTACCCACTATTCCACAATACTTTTAATTCCCCTATCATTCAAAATTATACCGATGGCTCAAATCGATTTAATGAGGCAGTTCTATTCCCTACTCTCTGGGAGAACCAGTTCCTCCACATCTATGCCTTGAATCCACTCCCCTACATCTTGAGAATATAACATGATGGCTGTTATCACTTTTCAAACTAACCAATAGTTCCTTGGAACTATTTTTGACTAATACAGTCAATCAACTGGAAACAAACTGGCAAAAAAAATTCTGATGAAATAAATAAATAATGTAAAGGAATAAATAAAGTTTTAAATTAAAATTGTAAAAGTATAGGTGCTCCAGAAAGTAACACACAAACCCTTAGAGAAGATGGGAGCAAACATTCAGCCAGTGGAGTGTACCTGTCATGCTCTCCCCCCTCAGCAGCTATTTGAATAAAATTTCAATAAAGCTATGGGTTTGTTTAATATTTTATTTAAAAATTTTTAGTCCATAAATGTAGTCAAATATAAAATTAAAAACTACGAATCCAAGTAGATAAATTTCTGCTGCATAATGGTTGTAATCCAAATCCTCCAAACCCCACCCCCCCCAAAGACCCAAAAGAAGTGTGTGAGATGAGAAAAAGAAAGAAGGTAAGAGTGGAAAAATAAGAAAGATTGCTGAAAATGAATTTCAATTCATTGTTTAACTAGTCTTCTTCTTTGGAGAAGATTAACGTGGCCTCGAGGACTGGAAGAACCTCAACTAAAGATTTAGAGGTAAAACTCAGGATTCTGTTGACACCGGTGGTTGAGTGAAAGAACACAAATGCTGGAGAAACTCAGCGGGTCAAACAGTGCCTCTATGTAGCAAAGGCTTGAGCCCTTCATCAAGGTGTGGGGGAACATGAGAGATGTCTGAAGAAAAGGGGGTAGGGGGATGGTGAGGGTGGGAGATAATAGGTGGAAGGGGACGCCGCAGGAAGGAAACTAGGCTAGGTGGAGAGAGAGAGGTAGGAACTGGAATAACTAGTTAAAGGGGGGAAAAGGCAAGCTTATTAGTGGAATGCAGTGAACTCAATGTTCATGCCCTGGGGTTGGAGGGTGACAAGACGAAAAATGAGATGTTGTTCCTCCAATCTTTCAGACAACTCATCCTGACCATCTGCAGATTGGAGGAACAACACCTCATTTTCCGTCTTTCCTCCCTCTTCTCTCTATGTATCGTCTCCTGCCTTTGTCACCCGCTTTACCCCACACCTTTCATTCCTTGATGAAGGGCTCAAGCCCAAAACGTTGGTGATGTATCTTTACCATTGCTATATAAAGGCACTGTTTGACCTCCTCAGTTTCTCCAGCATTTTTGTGTTTTTTCAACTAAAGATTTACATCTGAGATCTGTAAATATCGTTTCCATATTTGTAGGAATATGTCATACTTATTTTTAGGCTGCAAGTAATTTTCTCAAGGGAAACACAGCTATGCATTTCTGCATTCCAGCATGCCATGCCTCATGGGAGTCAGTCTTCCAAGCAACTGCAATACACTTTTTGGCCACAGCCAATGCAATTTTCACAAATTCAACTTGATATTTAGATTAATTTCAATTTTAGTCTTATCACCATTGTATTTCCCAGTAAAAACAAGTCTGGATTTTGGAAATGGAATTCCAATAATCTGTTCTAAAAAATTTCCTAAATCCACCCAGAAAAGGTCTCACTTTGGAACAAGTCAAGTGTCAGAAAGTTCCTATCTCCTCGCCACATCTAAAACATTTATCTGATGTCTGACTTAAACATTAATTTATGTGGTGTGAGATATAACTGATGCAAAAAATTGTATTGTACCAATCTATACCTTGTGGCTGGTAAGTTACTAAACCGAAAGAAACACACTGAGACTGCAGTAGCTACTTTACTGGTTCCAAATTGTGCGCTTAAAAGGCCTGCCCAGTCCTCAGCGCTCCAGCGGGGTGGAAGTTAACGCCAACTTCTGGGCTGAAGCTTTACCCTACTCAGAGCATCTCCATAGCTGCCGCTGGCTGCGGACTTAACTGCGGCTGCGGACTTAACTGCGGCTGCGGCGCTGGTTTGCTCATCGTGCAGGTAAGCCGCTACAACCTAACATTTATTGTATTTGTCGTACTGTCCTTACATAAATCAGACCAGTTTTGCTCATCAATACTTACATTGAAGTCTGATTCCCATCTCTGTCTAGACTTATGAACCCCGCCTGTTTAGGGGCTCCCATTTGATGTAAGAAATACATTGCTGAAGTGAATTTCTTTGTATTTCCCTTTTGAATCAGAGTCTCCATGTCACACTTTGATGAAAACATTGGTGGCCCAATTTTTCCCTTGTGTATGTTCTGAATTAAAAATAGCAGAAGACTGTGTTGTTAAGGATTCCGTAGTTATTTTTTAATTGTTCAAATGACGTAAGTTGTCACTGCTCATAGTCACCCTCAATTATATCAGACCAAGTCTCTAAAATTTTTATTACCCATTGTAAAAGGGATAAGCCTGGTTTGAATCAAAGGTGTTTTAGGAGATAGACCCCCTTTTGTTCCAATCTCATCATTTATTTTATACCAAATATTAATTACATGGTTTAATAAGGGGGCTTCTTTCTCACCAAATATTAATTTAGCTTCCCATTTATGTATAAAACTTTCTGCTATTCTCTCTGCTACTTTTTCTAGTTCTATTTTCATCTAATGCAGGTTTGTCTCTTTCCTCAAAAAAGGAAGCAAAAAATCTCCCAATAAATGGCAGCGCCCAGGATGATGAGCAGGCTCTGTCGCTCACCGCTAGGGCGTCTCTCCCAAAGTGTCTTGGTAAGAGTCTTTATCTCGATTTGTATATTATTAAGGCTTTATCTGTAAACTTGGAGGGGGAGAGGAAGGGGGTTAATCCTGCTGACGGCAGGGTTAGCAGAGCAGCTACCACAACGCTGTTACAGTGCCAGCAACCAGGGTTCGAATTTAAAGGATGGTGCACCAAGGGCCTGAGTGGGACAATGGTGTGGAGGTGAGCTGGGTTGCACCGAGGGTCTGTCAGGGACACCAGGATTGATGGCGCTCGCCGCTGGCGAAACTCTCATAAAGTGCCTCCCTATCCCTGACTGGTAAGAGTCTATACCTTTATTAGTATTAAGTATATTAGTGAGGCTTTATCTGTAAACCTGGGGGAGGGAGTTAATTATGACGGAGGCACGGTTAGCATAGCAATTAGTGCAACGCTGTTACAGCGACTGGGGTTCAAACTTAAATTTTGTAAGTTACGGGAATTACTTGATTAAAGTGAAATTTACATAATTACATAATACAACAGTTCTGTTTTTCTTAAAAATTACTTTACATTTAGCACTGCCTTTTGTCTTTTAAATGATGCAGTTGTATTAGTGAAGTATTGGAAGAGAGAGGCATTTCCAGTACCCGCGATCTCCGTAGGTGGCAGATAATGGGAATTTTACTGTTCCTTCAGCTCCTTGTTATCAATGGACCCTTGACTGTCTAACATCTGGCAGGTTTTATGTCATCTCGGTGCAAACAGATGCAACGCAATTAATCCCTCTGCCTTTTTTTTCTTTCACATTACAACCTCCTGTCACTATGGTTCACATGTTCGCCTCGGTTTCTGTTTTCCCTTTTTCTTTGCTGGGTTCTAAAATGCTCCCTTTCCTGCTATTTCTGGAAACTCTTCCTTTAACTTCTTTTCAGCCACAGTTGAATCACTTTTCCTGTTTTTTAGATTTTTTAGCCAGTGGTTAATTTGCAACGTTTGGATTATTTCTTTAATGCTTCACTAACGTGTTCTGAGATACAGGGAACAAGAACTGAAAATAGGTAAACTTGCATAGAATCTCTGCCCAGCTCTCTGTGGTTCAATGACAGGAACAAGAACAATACAGGAACAGAACTGTTGTAACTGTCAAAGACTGAACCAGCAGGGGCTCTTTCAGCCTAGTAAGAAGAGGCCAACAAATGATCTGATTGATATCCTTGAAAATAGAAATGTTTCCAGAGCAAAAGAGCTGAAGGATTGGTTTCCCATTCTGAACAATTTCAAAATGAGATAGAAATTTTGGCCACTTGTAATCCAAAAATAAATTTCACTGGAAATATTTTCCCTGAGAATGCAGTTATAATGTAGAAATCCCTACCACAGATAACAGTTGAAGCAAATTGCAATCATTTAAGGGAAGTGAGATTTTAACATGATGATGAAAGATAACTTTCCCCATACCTTCTAACAGATGTTGTAAGATTTAAGATGGTCTAGATAAGATTCCAGTTTGTTGACTGACCGATAAAATCTTGTGCATCATCCCACAAGATTACTTCGCATTCCTGCCCTGATCAACAAGTTGCTCAGAGCACAACTTTTGCCAGCTCTCTGTGATCTGACTGGCTTCAGTCTGGTCGCTTGTTTTGTTTAAGCGCCATCAACAGAAATAAAAAAAACAGGGTTACATATTGGGCCAAATCACCTCACTGGAAAGGGTTCTGAGAGATACAATCTATCAACATTTGGATGCCCGGGGAAAATTAAGGAGAGCCAGCGAGGGTGTGGGAAATAGTGTCTCACAAACTTGATAGAATTTTTTGAAAAGTTAATAAAGAGGGAAGATGAGAGAAAGGCAGTTGGTATTATTTATATGGATTTTAGTGAAGCATCTGATAAGGTTCCACGTAGTAGGCTTGGACACATTGGCCAATTAACCAACTGGATAAAAATTGGCTCAGTCAGGGAGTGTGGTTGTCGGGAGCAGTTTTTCAGACTGCAGGACTGTGACCAGTGGAGACCATCAGAACCCTTGCTTTTTTATATATACATAGACCAGATGGGGAACTGGACTAAGGAAAGACAGATGCAGTTCAACTCAAGGTGCAAGGTGCTGCATTGGATTAAATTGAGCCAGGGCACGACTTACTCTGTTAACAACAGGGAGAGTTTAATGGAGGAAGGGAAAGTCAGGGTGGAGGTACTTTAAAGATGACAGCATTGTAGGCAGACTAGCAAAGACAGTGTATGGGACATTTGCCTTATCAGTCAGACTGAGACTCCAGCTATGTTTAGAACAGTCTCTGTGCATTGGTGGTAGCTTTCCACAGGTTGTACCTGCTCTTTCTGTACATCTCTGAATCTCCTGAACTAAACACCACAGGTCTGGTCTTCACCAGTTTGTCCATGGATTAGGATACACACTCGTCCACGCATTTCTGATAAACCTGCTAGCACCCGAGACCTGCTGCCGAGTCCTTGAAGATTACCAAGAACATCCACTCCAGGCAATCACAAATTAAGAGGAAAAGAACAATTGCTTTGCCCTGGTTTCTAACCTTTTGTAGAATCCCTTAAAAATGCTGCTTCAATTCTTGCCCAATCCAAACCATCACCTCAACTTTAGTTTTCCAATTCTTGACTATAGCTGGGCCCAATGGAACCTTTTCCTTTTTATCTTTCCTGTCACGCTGGCTTTAAAATATTTTAAATTTAAATTTATTTTTAAATTTAGACGTACAGCATAGTAACAGGCCCTTTCGGCCCACGAGCCCATGCCACCCAGCAAACCTACAACTCTGGTTTTGAATGGTGGGAGGAAATGGAGTTCCTGAGAAAATCTCGCGCAGAAATCGGGAGAACATACAAACAGACAGCGTAGGATTCAATCCCCAATTGCACTAAATGCTATGCTAACCGTGCGCTCAATCTAACAGGCCAGGACAAAGCTTCCAGATCAGTCTAGATCAGCCATTCTCAACCTTTTTTCAGCTATGCCCCCCTTTAGGACTCTGCTCAAAGTTTATGGCCCCCTTCCCTGTAACCGATCAAGTTTTGGTTTCTTCTGTTCTTCTTTCCTACTCCCTATAAACCTTCAGGGTCTAAAAATGTTAAGATGGTTCAGGACTTCACTTGGTTACTGTTCACATAAGAGAGTTGTTTTTTTTTGTTTTTTTTTACACCATAAATAATGGAAATTCTGCAAAAAAGAGAGGAACAATTCAAAGATCATAAAACACAGGAGCAGAAAATGGCTATACAGCCCAATGAGCCCACCCTGCCATCCAATCATGAAGAGGTGACCACAAACTGAACAGGTATGGTCTTTTCATCTTTGACAAAATAAAAATTTTGAGGCAAGCTGACAAGAAAGAGTTGCAAAGATGGCTGGAGAATATTTCCACCTAGATCAAGAGGGTTTTGGTACTGTTACACTCCCCAGCAGAAATTAGGAGGCACACAAATGAATGAGTTTAACACAAAATTTATTCACCAAACTAACAATAATAGAATTAACTCTATAAATTTAACACCAGCCTTAATGGCAACTCTATATCAACAACAGACTACTATACAGTGTATGTGGGGAAAAAAACCCAGACCATTACAGTCCTGGCTGAATGCCCCAAAAATCACCAAAATTCCCAAAAAGCAAAAAATAAAAACAAAGCCCCCCCCCCGCCCCACGCCAGTCATGTCAACTCTGTCGAGGAACACAAGACTGCTTTGGGGTTCGAATAAAGCTACCACTGTCCTTCACTTCCTTTATCCAGGTATTTCCACAATGACCTCCTGGTCACTAAATCAGGTTCATGCCTCCAAAGCCTACTTTAGGCACGCAAGTCCTCTTCTTTGGACACCTTGTCTTGAGTGGTCTGGTGACCCTCCAAAGCCCTCCTTAGGGTTCACAAGTGCCCTTCTGGCACCCTAGTCCTCTTCCTTGGAAGGGACCAGGAGAGGCACTGGTCAATCCCGCACACTCCACCGACTCACCGCTCTCAAAACTAGCACGCTGGGCTTTTTAAACTGCTCAGCGGTGCCTCCAGCTTTCCCCATCGGTGGAGAGGTTCAGCTACAGGCTCGCTCTCCTGCGAGCCCACGGACTTCTGTGCTCTGCCAGCTGTCAAAATTTCCTAGTGGTAGCTTAGTGCTACTACAAGTCCTAGTAGCTGTCAAATCCCCCCCCCAGCAAGTTCAGTCCTCAGTGAAAAATTAAAATAGTCAAGGTCCATAACAGTACAAAGAGTGGCTCAGAAGAACAGGTCTTTTCACATTTGCAGGTGTGAAGAATAGGTAATCTCACTAAAATAGAAGCGATTTTCAGAAGAATTTAAACAATGTAGATACTGGAGACTCAAAATAATGAGTTTAAATGGGTGTTGAGAGAAATTGGGGTTTCAAAAATCCCTGAAATTCTGCACTTCCAGAAAGTTATGAAAATGTTGAACAAACACATTCAAGTGAGGTCAGATTTTTGGATGGATGGGAATTGAAAGCTGAGGACATTAGATACGTTTGAGGCAGGGGTGAGCCATGATTTTACTGAGTGGCAGGGAGAGCTTTAGAGATGGAGTTTAATGCAGACAAGTGTGAGGTGTTGCATTTTGGAAGGGCAAACCAAGGTAGGACATACACAGTAAATAGTCGGTCACTGAGGAGTGCGGAGGAGCAGAGAGATCTGGGAATACAGATACATTGTTCCCTGAAGGTGGCATCACAGACGGACAGGGTTGTAAAGAAAGCCTTTGGCTTTATAAATCAAAGCATTAAGTATAGGAGTTGGGATGCTATGTTGAAGAGTTTAAGACATTGGTGAGGCCAAATTTAGAATCTTGTGTGCAGTTCTGGTCACCTAACTTCAGGAAGGATATCAATAACTTTGAAAGAGTGCAGAAAATATTTACTAGGAAGTTGCAGGGAGATTTGATAGAGGTTTACAAGATTATGAGAGGTATAGACAGAGTGGATGTGAGTAGGCTTTTTCCACTTAATTGGGGGAGATAAATATGAGAGGACAAATTTTTAAGCTGAAAGGGGAAAGGTTTAGGGGGAACATTAGGGGAAAGTGGTGGGAGCGTGGAATGAGCTGCCATCTGATATGATGAATGCGGACTTGATCTTGTTTTAAGAATAAATTGGATGGATAGGTGAGGTCTGGAGGGTTATGGAATGGGCCTAGCAGAATAATGGTCGGCACAGACGAGAGGGGCGGAATGTTTTCTGTGCTGAAGCGTTCTATGACCACATAACTTAATTGATAAAACTTGGATGGTTTTGAATGAAAATCTAAATGTAAAACAGGAAAAATGAGGGAGTTAAATCATTTCAATGCAATACATTATAAACACCATTATTTGGGCCTCAATGACTTGATTCTGTACTAATTGTTTTAATTTAAAATTGCAGTACAGTAACAGGCCCTTCTAGCCCATGCCACCCAAACCCCGTACATTTTTAGAGGTCTTGTTACTTACGGTCCTGTACTGTAAGTCTGAACAAACAGAGGGGAACCAAAAGTGTAAGTAGCTCCATGCTTCAGTCTCATACCTGAACAGATACAGGAAATGAGTGCTGGTAATCAACTTTCCAACCACAACAGAACTTATTGCTTAACCTTTTTTAAAAATATTTTATTTACGACTTTCACACTCACAAAGCTTAACAAATCATTCAATTTTCCCAATATTCCTGCATATACAGTCTGTATTTACCCCCCCCCCACCCCACATACAATTTAACATACCATCAAGTAGTAAGACACACATCAATGGGGCCTTTGGACTCCTACATATCCTAAACAGGGAAGGAAAAATAAACGCACGTCGCCTGCATCATATCCTGTTTCATTCGTAACACTCCTTTTCCTACTGGGGACTAATTATTATTGCTTAATTTCAAATCTCGATTCAGATCGATATTATAGTGGAACCTCGCTATAATGTGATACTTGGGGTCCAAAAAAAATTGCATCGTCACAGGGTTGTGCTAAATTGGGGTGCACGCTAAACAGAAGTTTCAAAAAAATAAACACATGTAAAATACCTGTATTTGCAATAATCTTTTTTTAATTTCTTACAATCATTTGATTTCTTAAAAAAGCAACTGCGTGTTCATTACTGAAACGCAGCATGTCGCTGGCGGCGAGCGAAATCCAAAATGCTTCTGAGCCTCATTATTATCCTCCTGTGGGTCAGGATCCAGTGGACAGTCTCAGAGTCCGTCAGATACTCATATGTCGGGCATTCGTCATCGGCAGAGTATCACTGGTGTAAATCCTCTACTAATTTCAAGCTGCCTCTCTGCCTCATGCACCTCTTCATCTGTGAAGCCATCATCATTTTCCTTGGTGGATTGTCAGGATGAAAAGGCTGGACCCAGTCCTTTCTCCCAGTATTTTTCCACACACAAGGAACTGACTGCTGCCCACCCAAGTGGCAAACTTCTTTAACGTTCATGCTTTTCTGATAGTCTTCCAGCGGTGTCAACAGTTCAACAAATTAACCTGTAATTCTGCTTGAACACTAGGTGATCCCCTGATCTAGGGGCTGAATCTTAGATGTAGTGTTCTTTGGGAGGTAAGAAACTTGCATCTTTCCATCGAGGCTTACTCGGCTGGCAGCTGGCAGGACAGTTGTCATGCAAAAAAAGAGCAAGGTTGAAGAAGGTGCATGTGAATCTTTGCCTCAAGAGTTATGACAGAGGAAGAGGAGGAACAAGTGATGACTCAGTTGACAGGATGGTGAAGAAGGCATTTGGCATGCTTGCCTCCATTGGGCAGAGTACTGGGACCGAAAGTTGGGACATCATGACACAGTGAAACAAGGTGTTGGTGAGACCACACTTAAATATTGTGGATGTCATTAAGTTGGAAAGGATGTCTGCTGTGTACATTAGCTGACCCGGAGTGAACGTCACATTCAGTGTATAGCGTTGCAGCCTAATCATCATTCTTTGTATTCTCAGTGGACATTCATTTAATGGCTTTTGGAACAATGCAATCAAGGGCTGATGGTCAGTCTCTCCACTGATTGCTTATCCTGTCACAAACTGATGAAATCTTTCACAGGCATTGTGATGCTGAGCAGCTCCTTTTCAATTTGAGTCTCTGCATCTGTCATTGAGCGTGATTCTTATGCAATGGGTTGCCAGTCATCATATTTTTGCAGAAGAACTGCACCGAGCCCTCTATGTGATGCGTCTGTTGATATCTTGATTGGTCTTGCTGGGTCGTAAAACCTCAGAACTGGTTCCTCTGTGAGCAGTTTCTTTAGTTCGCTCCATGACTTTTTGTGCTCACGATTCCATTCCCATTCAATGTTATTTTCTGTTAGTCTCAATGGAGCCATCTTTTCTGAGAGGTTGGATATGAATTTACCCATATAGTTGACCTCTGTACGTCCTTTTTGCATTGTGGCCTTGGCATGTTCCCAATGGCAGACACCTTTCTGGGATCTGGTCTGATGCCCTCACTGCCGATAATATCTCCTACAAATGTTAGTTCTGTCACCCCGAACTGGCATTTCTCTCTATTCAGCTTCAGGTTTGCTTTCCTTGTTGCTTCCAGCACTTTCCTTAGTCTCTCATCATGCTCCATTCTCTTGGTTCCCCATACTAAGATGTCATCCATTGAGGTATCAACTCCATCCAGGCGCTTGTAGACCATATGGATAGTTTTGTGATACCCTTCAGGAGCTGAGCCGATTCCAAATGGTCACCTGAGGAATCTGTATCTGCCAAATGGACTATTGAACTTGTACAGACTTGAACTTGCTTCATCCAATTTTAACTGCCCAAATCCTGATGATGCATCTGAAAAACTTTGAAAAACTGTGACATGATTTCTTCACGTGTCGGAAGCTTAAAGTGTTCTCTCTTTATTGGTCTGTTTAGATCTCTTGGATCCAGACAAACTCTAAGCTTTCCATTCTTTTTGTCCACAACGACAAGTGAACTCACCCACTCCGTTGGCTCATCTATCTTCTGAATCATGTTCAGACTTTCCATCCTGTTCAACTCTGCTTTTAGTTGCTTTTAAAGAGCAAATTGAACTTTTCTGCATGGATGTATTATCGGTGGCACATGCTTATCCACTCTGATTGTGTGTTCTACTGGAAGGCAGCCTAAACCCTGAAATAGGTCATTGTACTCTTTCATGAGTTCATCATCGACTGTCTCTCCTTCGCTTTCCACAATGAGGACTCTTTTTACCAGGTTCAGTTTCTTACAGGCTGTTAAACCTAGTATGGCCTGTACATCTGTTAGCATGTGCTCTGTCCTTGTATTTCACTTTGACCATGCATTCTCCTTGCACTGGTATATCGGTACCTGAATATACTGTCACCTTCAATTTTGTTCCATACATCTTTGGTCTGGGCCTAATCTTCTTAAAAAATCATTCTCTGATATTACATTAATTTATGCTCCAATATCCAATTTAACTGAAATGTATATGTCATTCACGTTTCATCTCAACATCCAGTCTCTGTTTTCTTTCTTGTTTTCAGTCATAACATCTACATAGAATTCCTCTAGCTCCCTTTCATCTACTGCATGAACCTTGCTTTGTTGCACTTGGTTCCTACAGCAACAGGCATAATGATTGCTTTTGTTGCACATGTAGTACGTTTTACCATATACTGGACACTTCTTTGGTAGGTGTTGCGCTCCGCATCGACAACATGGCTTTCGATTGTCCCTTTCATTTTTGTTTGCTGGCCACGCCTTTCTTTCCACTTTGGCGCACTTTTTGCTAAACTGTTTGTCAGTTCTCGTTCACTGCATCCACGTTGCAGCTGGTTTCACTGAAGAGCTCTTTCGCCTGCGTTTTTACAGTTTCTACAGTTAGCAGTCTTTCCCTTAGACTATTATCTAGAAAACCACACATAAATCTGTCTTTATCAGCGAGTCAGTCAGTCCACCAAATTCACAGAATTTGCTTCAGTTTCTCAATTCAGTCGCATACTGATCATTACTTTGTCCATTTTCTGTACACATGTGAAAAATCTGTGCCTCTCAAACATCACATTACGTTTAGGTATTCAGTATGCCTCAAACTGTTCCATTATTTCCTCCAGTTTCATTTTGTCTCCTTCAGCAGCAAATGTGAAGTTATTATACACGTCCAGGGCTTCATCACCCACCACATGTAAGAAAACTGATGCTTTCACTTTATCATTTTTCTCATCAGCTCCGACTGCCACAAATACAATCCAAAATGCTGTTTAAATCTGTTCCAATTTTCAGCCACATTACCTGTCAGCTGAAGTTTCGCGGGTGGATGTAATCCTTTCATGTTTCACTGTGTTAGCTTCTCTTCATTGATCAGTTGCTGACTTCATATTTTACCTTTTAAAGTATTTCCTTCATCTCACTTCTGACACCATGTTTCATCTTTTATTCGTATGTGTGAAGTAAAAGGTTCTTTACTTTAAAGTTGATATGATCAGCACCATGAGGCATGCCATGAGGCTGCAAGCCTCTATTACAGCTCTGCCTACCATGTGTCAGCCCTCTGCTGGCAGCCAAGTCCAATCAAATAGTAAGGTATTGCAAGTTGCATTGCAACCACAATCACTATCATTACAGGGAGGTAGCGCAACATAAAAATGAGGTTGGGGAGTAATAAAGATTGAGGTAATAAAATACTGGGTAAAGAAAGTGGAAGAGATGGAGATCAAAAAGAAAACCCGCAGATGCTGGGGTCTAGTACACTACACAAATGTGAGTGAGAAACTCAGTAGGTCATCCATAGGATATAAAAGATATTCGATGTTTCAGGCCTGAGCCCTTCTTCATGAGTGTCTAAAATCAGGCAGATGCCCGAACAAAAAGGTGCATGGGGGGGGGGGGGAGGGGGGAGGGAACACAGGCTAACAGGTAAGAGGGTGACATAGTAGTAGAAGAGAAAGAAGATGAGGAGTCTTCTTGGGGGCAAAGAAAGTTTCTGAAAGGAAGGGATCTGGAGGACAAAGGGGTAGGGAAAGAAGTTAACGGAATTTGAGGGCGTTGACACAGTTGATTGGAGACTGTAGAGAAGTTGTTGTTCCTCCAATTTGCGGGTGGCCTCGTTGTGGCAGTCCACAAGGCCATGGGCAGACAGGCCAGCTTGACAACGTGGCGTGCAACCACAATGGATTGCCACTGGGAGATCGCTGTCAGGGGGGTTATCTACTGAATCCGGTGCCCCCCGATGCGGTCTCCCCCGCCTCGAAGAGACTGGGAGATCGCTATGTTGAGCACCTTGGCAATAGTGTGGATCTCTCAGTGGCTGCCCACTTCAACTCCCCGTCCGTGGGCAATGTGAAAAGGTAGAAAGTTTTTGGGAAGATGCAAGTAATTTATTGGGACAAGTTATGAAGATGCAAGTTTTGGAAGATCCCAAAATATTTTTATTAGGAGATAGTTTTGATTTGGTTAGATATTTATCAGATGTTTTTAAGTGGAGCAATAGCAAAGAAATGTATAGCTGTAACATGGAATCAGACAATAATGTGGGGTTGAATAAATGGCAAACGGAATTTTTAAATTGTATACCATTAGAGAAAATAACATATAATTTATGGAATTTGATAAGATCTGGAAACGTTATCTGGATTTCATTGTGACAACAGTGTCCGCCACTCCCGCTCCAACTCTCCCTAGTTAATTCAAGGTTCAAGATCATTACGTAAATTTGAAATTTAACTCAGAGGCATTTTTACTTCAATTTTTCCTACTTTTTTTGGGGGGGGGGAGAAAATATGCTCTCTTTTTGCACCATTGTGTTTTTTTATTATTCTCGATGATATGAATACTGTACTTGAATGAAAAATAAAATGTACCCCCCAAAATTCCCTGCCCATTCCCTTGCTGGCATGTCTGTCCATGGGTCCTCTTGCACCGCCAGACTGAGTCCACTCGCAAATTGGACCTCATATTCCACCTGGGGTACCATGATGGCATGAACATCAACTTCTCCAGTTTCACATCTCCACCCCCCCCCCCCCACCCCCCACCCCCCACCTCCACCAACCAGGTCTCCTTTCATCTCTCTATTCCCTTTCAGATCCAACCCCCCCCCCCCCATCACCTTCGTCCTATCCTATCCAACAAGCACCTTCAGCCTGCTGGCCTGTGCCCCTCGCCCCTGCCACCAGCCTCTGAGCATGGTCCCTTTGCCTGCTTCTTGCTCATACCTTGGGGAGCCGCTGCGGTGCGTTCGCCCCCTGTGAACGATGCGAGAGGGGCTGCGCCTCGTCGAGAGGTTCGCCAGCGCCCGCACACGGTCGTGATTCAGCCCGCAGACCGGCCGCGCTGGCGGTGTCCAAAGCCGGAGCCGGCCTAGTCTGCGCCGCCCCCCTCCAGCACCCACGGCCGAACCCCGTCCCGCGTGAATCGCGTCACTTCCTGCGACGCGTGACCCAATGACCCTGGCCAGCTGAGGGACCCTGTGCTGACCCCTCCGCCTCATTCCCGACCCCCCCCCATTCCGCTCCCCCAGACTGACCCCTCATTCCACTTCTCCCCTTTCCGCTCCTCCCCCTCATTCCCCTCCTCCCCCTCATTCCCCTCCCCCCCATTCCCCTCCCCCCTCATTCCCCTCCCCCTCATTCCCCTCCCCCTCATTCCCCTCCCCCTCATTCCCCCCCCTCATTCCCCTCCCCCTCATTCCCCTCCCCATTCCCCATCCCCCTCATTCTCATTCCCCTCCCCATTCCCCATCCCCCCTCATCCCCCTCCCCCATTCCCCTCCCCCCATTCCCCTCCCCCACCATCCCCATCCCCCCTCATTCCCCTCCCCCCTCATTCCCCTCCCCATTCCCCATCCCACTCATTCTCATTCCCCTCCCCATTCCCCATCCCCCCTCATCCCCTTCCCCTCATTCCCCTCCCCCCCATTCCCCTCCCCCCCATTCCCCTCCCCCACCATCCCCATCCCCCCACCATTCCCCTCCCCCCTCATTCCCCTCCCCATTCCCCTCCCCCACCATCCCCCCACCATCCCCATCCCCCCTCATCCCCCTCCCCCACCATTCCCCTCCCCCTCATTCCCCTCCCCCCTCATTTCACTCCCCTCCTCATCTGCGACCCCCCCTCCCGATTTCACTCCTCCAGCCCCGACCCCCTCCCCTGATTTTGCTTCTCCAGCCCTGACCACCCTCCCTCCCCTGATGTCGCACCCCCAGCCCTGACCCCCCTCCCTCCCCTGATTTCGCTCCCCCAGGCCCGACCCCACTCCCCCAGCCCTGACCCCCCACCCTGATTTCGCTCCCCCAGCCCCGACACCCCCCATTCTGCTGCCCCAACACCTCCGCTGCCCCAACACCCCGCCCCCACCCCGCGAGCTTCACATTATCTGTCAAATAACCACATGTAGCTCATGAGCCGCATTTTGGCCACGCCTGCACTAGACCATAAAAATAGGAGCGGGGCAGGTTTGCTCTTTTCCTTCATTGAGATCATGGCTGGCTTGTTACTTCACTGCTGCTTTCCTGTATCCAAAAATGTATCAATATCTACACTCAGTTGGAGAGCTAGTGGTACAGAATTCCAAAGATCCCCATCCTCTGTATGAAGAAATTGCTTCTCAAATGTTGATCTTATTGTGAGATGTCAGTTTGCTGGACACCCTGGCTAAGGGAACCATCATTGCTGAATCTATCCTAATCATTGGGGATTGTGGACCACACTGGGTGACACCATCTGAGGGGGTGACACCAAAATGACTTTATAAAATTTTTGTGCAGTGTTTCAGCAGAAATTTATTTTTTATGAAAATATCCCTGTAGTTAATTATAACAACATAAAACATAAGCCCAGCTTACATGTATAAATGCACCTGCAAGTGAAAACTCAATGCTCAATTTACTCTTTGAACCTTCTAATGCGCTTCGGTCATAGCTGTCATTATTACCCAATTACTTTTCTTTTTTAAAATATTTTTATTGAGTTTAACATATAAGCTGACATTCAGAGTTTTGAAAAATGAAGCACATAGCAAATCATTTGTAAGCACACACAAAAGTAAAACGTTAGATGAAGCTAAGTCTAGAATTCTTAAATAAACATAAGAAAAAATAATTTGAATTGATCTGTAAAACCATGTTAAACCTGTTTAAAAAAAAAGTGAAAAAAGGAAAACATAACTAAAAAACTACATCTAATCTCCCTCCTCTAATCAAGGTTACCTTGTATAATAAATAAAAACAAAAATGTAGGTCCAATGGTGACCCCCCCAGACATCGGACAGTGAATCTCTGGAGCACACGATAATTCTTAATTCTTCCAATTAGAATAAAATACAAAAAATGGGCTCCACAACTTTATAAATTAAAACTTTATATCCATAATATATCTAATTTTCTCCAAACTTAAATAGGACATTACATCATATAGCCACTGCGTATGAGTCGGGGATGAATCATCTTCCCATTTCAGTAAGATTGCTCGTCTGGCTATCAATGTGGTAATAGCTAAAACCTACGGACAAGGTTCAAAATTAAGCTTAAGAATCATTGATAAAGTTTGGAAAATGTCTTTCCAGAATCACTCTAAATTTGGGCACTCCCAAAACATATGGATCAGAGAAAGATGAATATCTGCATAAAAACGTGATAATTTAAGTTTGGACACGAGTTTTGTGTACCACCTTAAACTGTAATAAACAATGCCTTGCACAAGATGAGGAATCATTAATCAAGCTAAGAGCAGAGAGCCCATCTTCACCTGAAAATGTTATGTTCAAATCTCGTTCCCAGTCACTCTTAATCCCAGCCATGGAGACTGATTTTAAATCCTATAAATACATGATATCAATCCACCATGAAAATAAAACTAAATTTTTTTAAAAATCAAGAATGTTAGAATTGGAAATTCATGGGAAATCAGAAAGCTTCGACTGAACAAAAGGTCTAATTTGTAAATAGCTAAAAAAATGTCTGTTAGAAAGATTAAATGTGGCTGCTCGAATAAACAGATTGTAAAAAGTTTGGATCCCTAATCTACGCCATTCCTTGAAACCTGTGTCCAGTAAGGACGGCTGAAAAAGATGGTTATTTATAATAGAACTAGCAAAGGATTATTACCCAATTACAATTACGCTTTGGATCACATGGTTTTGTCTGCAAGGGCTACAAGCACGTGCTGTTGTTATCGTTGCTGCTGGTGATGTTATAGTTGGTGCTTTTGTCAAAATTTTCTAATGTTTTAGCTACAATATAGTGGTAATTAGTATTTGTGAACTTATCAATGTCCTTTTTGAGAATGAGGTAGTAATTAGAAAAGAAGGGGGGCTGGTGGTGACACCATGAGTTACTGCACCAACGCTAGTGATGCCACTGCACTATGCATTTTTTTTAAACTTACAGTTTAGAGTCATGGAGTATTACAACATAGAAACTGGACCTTTGGTGCAACCTGCCAATTCCAACCAAAATGGCGCATCCACAATCGTGCCAGCTGCCTCTGTTTGGTCCATATCCCTCTGAACCCATCCTCTGCGGGTAGGTGTCCATTTTTATTGCAATAGTACCTGCAGCGATCACCTCCTCCAGCAGCCATTCCATTCACTCACCAGTCTCTATGTAAAAAAAAAATTACCCCTCATGTTCCTGTTAAATCTCTTTCCCTGCCCTCCCCTCCCCTCAGACTGATGTCCTCTAGTTATTGATTCCCTAGCCCTGGGCAAAAGACTCTCCAATCTATTCCTCTCATGATTTTGTACATCTCTACGAGATCACCCCTCACCCTCCTGCACTACAAGGAATAAAACCCCAGGCTACTCAATATCTCCCCAGAGATCAGCAACCCTCCCCCCCCCCCCCCACCCCGTCACCAAGTCCTGGCAACATCCTTGTAAATCTTCCCTGCTCCCTCTCCAGCTTGATATCATCTTTCCAAAAAAATGGTGACCAAAACTGAACACAATGTACTCCAAATGGGGTCTCATCAATGTCTTATAGCAGCCATTCTCATTTGGGGCCTCAGCACATTTAAGGGGGCCCCGAGGTATAGAGGGGTTAGGAGAGAATTGTGGACAAAACCAACCAAAGTGTCTGCTTCACAGGGAAGGGGGGGCCGATGAACTTTGAGCAGAGTCCTAATGGGGCCATACCAAACAAAAGGTTGAGAATGACTATCTCATACAATTGCAACATGACCTCACAACTGCTGTACTCAATTGACTGATGAAAGACTTTTTGACCACCATGACCACTATGTACCTGTGCTCCTGGGTCCCTCAAAACCATGATGATTATTCCCAATCAGCCTTTGTCCGTCCAAGTGCATGAAAATCTTCTCCCTCTAAATATTCTCCAGTAAATTGCCATCAATCACTGGCCTATGGTTTCCAGGCTTATCCCTGCAGCCCTTCCTGAACAGAGGCACAACATTTGCCACCCTCCAGTCCTCTGGCACCTCACCTATATTTAATGACAAAATAAATCTCAGCCAATTTCCTCTCTTCCTCTCAATGTGCTCTGATACATCTGATCAGGCCCAGAGATTTGTCTACCTTCATGCACATCAGCACCTCCTCAACTGTGATACTAACTGTTCTCATGGCACTACCATGGGCTGCCCCAAGTTCCTCATTTAAAAACAATGGAGAAGTACTCATTGAGGACCTTGCCCATCTCCTGCTGCCCCACACAGAGTAGACCACAATGATTCAGAGAAGTCCATTTTTTTCCCTTTAAGTACTTATAAAATCTCTGGGGATCATACTTAACTTTATCCACCAGAGCTATTGCCTCACCTCTTTTTTTTACTCCTGATTTCCTTATTTCACTTGCTCCCCAACTCCCCAAACTCCTCCAGTTGCATATACCTTAAACATCATAGAACAATGGTCGCTGGCCTTTAAAGATTCTTCCACAAACACTTCACCCTCTTGCCCCTTGCAGCTACCCATGATTAGATCTAGTGTGTTGTTCCCCAGACTCGAGCTTGGAGAAATACATCCCTTTGCTTTCTTGATGGCAACACTTGTAAAGTGTTGGGTCCCCTGACACGAATGCCTCAGAACCAGCCTTCAGTAGCGAGCCAATTTTATGGTCCGTCTATGGTTTCTGATAAGGGATTAACCGTGGTGATCTCTTAGTCACACTGTCCTCCCACACACTTACCAATAAAGTCAGTTATGGTGCCCAGAACTTCAAACGGGACAGAGAGTGTGGTCTGACCAATGCTTTGGGTGATTGCTTCATGATGGTCTGTATGCAGCTGAAGCCAAGGTGCCTGTAGTGACACACTGACCTCACAATGCACATGATGCCACATGATGACCAACATAAGCATTGTGCTCACAATTACCACCACAGTCAACGACCGATTGATGCAGATGTACAGTGAGTCAGCTGAACAGGTTCTGCTCTGCTATCCAACATTTCCACCTACCTCCCTTACCTTGTACATGATCCATCGTGTTTCTTTGCCTCCTTGTCTTCGATAAGGTCACCGTTACCTCCTCCTTGCTGACCACCAGCACAGGCAACCCAAGGCTACGTGCTTGGTCCCCTGCTCTTCTCCATGTACATCCAAGATTGTGTGCTCAAGTTCAGCTCCAACTCAATGTGTTTGGTTGTTGTTGGCCAAATAACTGGAAAGGAGGAGTCTGGATAGAGATCAAGAGCCTGATACAAGAGAAACCATCTTGCAACAACAATTTCAATGTCACCTAGATCGAGAAGCTTACTGTTGATTTTAGGAAGAAGAAGCCAAGAAACCAAGAGGGTAAATACTTTCAAGTTCGGGAAGTTCAGATTTTAGATGATCTCTCCTGGAACCAGCACATCAAGGCAACCGTGAAGGCACATCAATACCTCTACTTTCTAAGAAGTCTGGGGAGATGGGGCATGTTGTCAGATACTCTGGTTTTGTAATTTGACTGCCCATAAACATAGAAGGCTGCAAATGGTTACAAACATAACCATGTCCATCACAGGCTCCGACCTCAGATCCATTGATTGAATGTACGTGTGTGAGGCGTTGCCTCATGAAGGCAGCCAACATCATAATGGACCCCCATCACTCTGGTCACATCCTCCTCTTCTCACTGCTGTCTTTGTGCAGAAGGTAGAGAAGTCTGAAGTCCAGCATCTCTAGTGTCAAAACAGTTTATTTCCAACAGCTATCAGGCTCTTGAACCTCCCCCCTTGTTACACTAAATGCCCCCAGTGTTTCAGCCTCCACCACCATCACTGGCAAAGGCATTCCAGGCAAGGCAGCCACAACTCTCTGTAAAAAAAAAACATTCCCCTGATGTCTACCCTAAACCTCCCTCCCTTCACTTTGTACAGATATCCTCTCATGTTTGCTATTCCTGCCTTGGGAATAGCAGTGTTGACTGCCTCTCATTATCTTACAGACCTCTATCAAGTCTCCTCTCATCCTTCTATGAGGATCCAAAGAGGAAAATCCCAGCTCTGCTAACCTTGCCTCATAAGACTGTTTTCCAATCCAGGTAGCATCTTAATTAATATCCTCTGCCCTCTCTCCATAGCTTCCACGTCCTTCCTATAATGAGGTGATCAAATCCAAACACAATACAATAAGTATGGGTCTTGCCAGAGATCTGTAGAGTTTCAACATGTCCACTCTACTCCTGAACTAAATCCCCCATTAATGAAGCCCAACATCCCATAGGCCTTCTTAATTATCCCATCAACCATAGATTTGAGGTTAGAGATTTAAAAGGAACATGCGGGGCAGCTTTTTCACACGGTGAGTGGTATTTGTCATGAGCTGCCAGAGGAAATAGTATAGGTGGGTACAATTGTACCACTTAAAACACATTGAGGCAGGTGCATGAACAGGGAAGGTTTGGAGACCTAAGGGACTAATGCAAGCAAATAAGAGCAGTTCAGGTGGACAACTAGATATCGATAGGATTAGCTAAAAGGTCTTCTTTTATGCTGTAAAATTGTTTGATTCTACGTCTTCCTCACTGCAAAAGACAGTGACCATCCAACTTGTGATTCTATCAGGTTTGAGGTCTACATGGTGGCCTTCTCTGGGTGGGATTCTGACCAATGCAAGGATGACCCTGATCTTCAATTCCCCCATCCTAGGACGATTGTTCATTCGCCCCCCCCCACCGCACCTCAGATTCGGCCCTCCGGACTCAACATTTCACTCTCCAACTTGGAGCACCTCGATTTCCATCTGCACTAGTTGGCCATCTGCGGCATTTACTCAGTTCCAAGAGTGGATGATGCACCATCAATAACTCCAGAAAGACTGGAAGTTATGTAAAACGGATAGTCTTTTATTCACGTCCATGCTGGTTGACTGTCCCAAACTGCGGAGGGGGCTGTGGAACAGTCACCTTTAATCAGGAGACTGTGGGAGAGGCCACAGAGACAGTCAACCAATGGGCGTGCCCAGACATTTCAATGTACAGTGGTTTACCACAGTGGACATCCCTCCAGCGTGACCATTTTGTAGCACCCACATTCTTTCTCTATTATCAACATGTTAGCTCAAGACACTGCGTCGGCAATGCCTCCCACCCACCCCCTAAAGATGCTGCTTTACCCACTGATTCTCCAACAGACTGTTTTGTTCCAGGTTCCAGTACCTGCTCTTGGAGTCTTCTCAGTTCTCTCTGCTCCTAATCCTCCACTGACCTCAATCTCTACAGTTCATCCAGAAATATCTCCTTCCTCCACCGTCCCTGCAGCTTTTCCTTGTCTTCTGTGACAAAGGATCTCCATCCTGAAACGTTAACTGCTTCTCTTCCCACAGATTGTACAGCACGGATAGCGTAGCGGTGAGCGCAATGTTGTTACCGCACCAGCCATCAGGACTGGTGTTCGAATCCCACCCTTCAAAATGTACTCGGGGTTGTAGGTCAATTGAGTATAACTAGGTGGCACAGGCTTGTGGGCTGAAAGGGCCTGTACTGTGCTGGATATTTAAATTTAATTTAGATAGATTAGACCTTGTATCAGTGAGTCACTGATGCTGTTAAGACTATGATACAGCAGTTACAGGTTACATTGGTGTAATGTTCCAGCTGAACTTTGATCTCTTGGAAGGTTTTGATAGGTTCTTACATTTTGAAGATTTGCTTTGCACTGAGGTGTTTTGTACATTTCTGCTGCTGTATGCCTCCCGCCTTCCTTGGTGTGTCAGAGATTGTGATAGAGATTATGAGGTGTACAGATAAATGCAAGCAAGATTTTCCACTGAGATTGGATGAGTCGAGAACTAGAGGTCATGGGAAAAGTAAAATGTTTAAAGGGATCATTTGGGGAATTTCTGCATGCAGAGAGTGGTGAGAGTCAAATGAGCTGGCAGCTGAAGTGGTGAGTGTGGGCTCTATTTTAACACTTAAGGAAAATTTGAATAAGTACATGGATGCGAAGGGTATGGAAGGCTAAGGTCCAGGTGCACGTCATAATTCAGCACAGACAAGATGGGCTGAAAGGCCTTTTTCTGTGCTGAGATGTTCTTTTCCTCCTGGACAGCCTCAAACCCAATGGCACAAACATTCAATTTACCAATTTAAGAACTCTCTCACCTCAATAAGGTTCCTCTTTCTTCTATCTCTTCTTACCTAGATCTGTTCTCACTTTTCTCTCATACACCAGGATTATATAGTGACCAACACGTCCCCAACAGTATTGAATTGTGATACAACGAAAAACAGATCCCTAACAGCATTGTACCCCAGGGTGATACAGTAAAGGATCCGTACTCAACAGTACAGTATCTCCTTGTTATACAGTGACAGACCCATCCCATCAGTGCTGTACCCAGTGTAATAGAGAGACCTGTCCCCACCAGTACTGCCCCCCAGTGTTATGCAGTGACAGACTAACCCCCACCAGTACTGTACCCCAGTGTAATACAGTAACAAACCAACCCCCACCAGTACTGTACCCCAGTGTTATACAGTGACAACCTGTCCCCATCAGTACCGTACCCCAGTGTTATACAGTGAGAGACCCATCCCCACCAGTACTGTACCTCAGTGTTATATAGTGACAGACCCATCCCCACTAGAACTGTATTCAATGTTATATAGTGTCAGACCTGCCCCCACTAGTACTGTATCTAGTGTTATGCAGTGGCAAACCAACCCCCACTAGTACTGTACCAGTGTTATACAGTGACAACTTGTCCCCATCAGTACTGCACCTCAGTGTTATACAGTGACAGATCTGTCCTTATCAGTACCGTATCTCAGTGTTAAACAATAGCAGACCCGTCCCCACTAGAACTGTACTCAGTGTTATACAGTGACATACCCATCCCCATCAGTACTGCACCTCAGTGTTACACAGTGACAGACTTGTCCTTATCAGTACCGTATCTTAGTGTTAAACAGTAGCAGACCCGATCCCACCAGAACTGTACTCAGTGTTATACAGTAACATACCCGTCCCCACTAGAACTGTACCCCAGTGTAATACAGTGACATACTCGTCCCCACTAGAACTGCACCCAGTGTAATACAGTGACATACCCATTCCACCAGTACTGTACTGGGTGTTATAGTTACAGACCTGTCCCCACCAGTACTGTACTGGGTGTTATAGTTACAGACCCATCCCCACCAGTACTGTACCCAATATTATACAGTGACAGACCTGTCCCCACCAGTACTGTACCCAATGTTATACAGTGACAGACCCATCCCCACTGGTACTGTATCCAGTGTAATACAGTAACAGACCCATCCCACCAGTACTGTGCTGGGCGTTATAGTTACAGACCTGTTCCCACCAGTATTCTACTCAGTGTTATACAGTAACAGACCCATCCCACCAGCACTGTACCCAATGGTATACAGTGACAGACCCATCCCTACTGGTTTTGTATCCAGTATTATACCATGACAGAACCGTCCCCACCAGTACTCTACCCAGTGTTATAGTTACAGACCTGTCCCCACCAGTATTCTACTCAGTGTTATACAGTAACAGACCCATCCCACCAGCACTGTACCCAACGGTATACAGTGACAGACCCATACCTACAGGTACTGTATCCAGTATTATACCGTGACAGACCCGTCCCCACCAGTACTGTACCCAGTGTTATAGTTACAGACCTGTCCCACCAGCACTGTGCCCAGTGTTATAGTTACAGACCTGTCTCCACCAGCACTGTACCCAGTGTTATACAGTGATAAACCCGTCCCCACCAGCACTGTACCCAGTGTTTTACAGTGACAGTCCGATCCCCACTAGAACTGTATCCAGTGTTTTACAGTGACAGTCCGATCCCCACTAGAACTGTACCCAGTGTTATACAGTGATAGAGCCATGATGAGCTCATCAACTTTATCCACTTTGCTGCCAACTTCCACTCTGACCTCAAATTCACTTTGTCCAAATCTAGCAACTCTCTCCCTTTTCTCAATCTCTTTGTCTCCATTCGGGAGACAAACTCTCAACAGATGTCTTCTACAAACCAACCAACTCGCACAGCTACCTCGACTGCACCTCTTCCCACCCTGTCCCCTCTAAGGATTCTCTTCCTTTCTCTCAATTCTTCCATATCTGTGGCTTCTGCTACCAGAATGAGGACTTCCATACCAGATCTTCCGAGATCTCCTCCATCTTCAAGCAATGTGGCTTCTCCTCTAAGAGCATTAACTCAACCCTCACCCGTTCATCCTCCATTACCCGCACACCTGCGCTTCCACCCTACATCCCCACATGCAACAAGGACAGGATTCTCCTTGACTTCACCTGCAACCCTACCAGCATCCGGGTCCAACTGCTCCCTCTGTGACTCCCCTTGTCCACCTCCCTCCCCACTAATCACCCATTTGGCACCTTCCCCTGTGACCACAAGAGATGCTCCACCTGCGCCCACACCTCCTCCCCCACCATCATTCGGGGCCCCAAACAGTTCTTCCAAGTCAAGCAACATTTCACTTGTGATTCTGCAGGGGTCATCTGCTGCATCCGATGCTCCCGTTTTGGTCTCTTCTACATCAGAGAGACTGGACGTAGACTGGGGATCACTTCACTGACCACTTCGGCTCTGCCTGCTACAATACTGTGGATCTCCCAGAGGCCACCCATTTCAATTCCCCATCCCATTCCCTTGCTGACATGTCTGTCCATAGACTCATGCCCTGCCAGACCACGCACAAATTGGAGGAACAACACCTCATCTTCCATCTGGGCACCCTCCAAATGGATGGCATTAACACTCACTTCTCCAGTTTCTGTTATCCAATCCCCATCCCACGTCTCCTTCCTTTCCTGTAGGGCACTTGCATGCCCTCTCTCTCTCTCTCTCTCTCTCTCTCTTCCCTTTTTTATCTGTCTCCTTTCATCCAACTCTTCATTTACAGAGCCCAACCCACCTCTCCCCCATCAAACCTCACCTTTCCACCCTCCTGGCCTCCTCTCCATATCCAATTATCACATTTTGTCTGTGGGTCTCCAGCTCTCTCCCTTCCATTTCTTTTATTCAGGAGCTGCCAGCTTTTTTCTCCTACTTTGCCTGAAACATCGAAATATATCTTTACCTCCTATGCACGCTGCGAGACCGGCTGAGTTCCTCCAGTATTTCCGTATTTTTACTGAGGTTGAAAGGGGAAGAGTTGAAAGGGAACATTAGGGGGAATTTCTCATTCAGCGAGAAGTGGGAGAATGGAACAAGCTGCCAGCTACATTGGTAAATGCTGGCTTTCTTTTGATATTTCAGAAAAAGATATGGACAGGTGTATGGAGGGAAGGGGTAGGGAGAGATATGACCCAGGTTCAGGTTTCTGGGACCCGGCAGAATAATAATTGTAGTATAACCCAGTGTGCTACATATATAGACCCATCACCACCCGTGTTGTACCCCAATATTATACAGTGAAGGACTGACACCTGTGACCACAAGAGATGTTCCACCATTCAGTATACGAATATAGTAAAGTAGCAAAGCCATTCTCATTATTAGTACCTCAGTGTTATACAGTGACAGACCCACCCCACCAGTACTGTACCCCAATGTTATACAGCGACAGACCTGTCCCCACCAGTACAGCACCCCAGTGTTATACAGTGACAGACCCATCCCCTCCAGTACCCCGGTGTTATACAATGACAGACCCATCCCCACAAGTTCTGTACCCCAGTGTTATACAGTGACATATCTGTCCCCACCAGTACTGTACCCCAGTATTATACAGCGACAGACCCATACCCACTAGTACTGTATCCTGGTGTTCTACAGTGACAGACCTGTCCCCACCAATACTGTATCCTGGTGTTCTACAGTGACAGACCTGTCCCCACCAATACTGTATCCTGATGTTACACAGTGACAGACCCATCCCCACCAGAAATGGACCCCGGTATTATACAGTTACAGACCCATCCCCAGCAGTACCCAGTGTTTTATAGTGACAGATGTATGGAGTGCCTCTGCCCATCCAATACCTGTTCCCACTCCCCAACCCCCACCCCTGTATGAACTACCCCACTGTATGGATTGCCCCCACCATATGGACTGCCTTTATGCCTGCTGCATTCTGCCCACCCCAATATGGACTGCCTTCACCCTTCCATTCTGTATAGACTGACCCCCCCCCCCCCCACCAATATCATCATCTTGAGTATTTCCTCCCTCTCCACTTCTGGGTGCACTATTTAAACACAAGTTTTATTGATCTTTGCCACAATTAACTCAGTATGTCCACAAATATCAAAGTGACTGCTCTGGGCTGGTTGAATCTCTGTGGTGGTTTAATCTCAGGGCTGGGAGCAGTCAGGGCTGTAAATAATAAATGGGAATATTGTTGGAATATTCCCATCTGCTGTCATGCTGTGAATGTGTGTAACGTTAGCTGGGTGAGCATATTCTGGCACATTCTGTATGTGCAAGGCTAGCCATCCCATTCTCTTCACTGCTTTTACATGAGAATGGGTGAAATGATCCCATTGTCACTCAGTCATAAATTGGCCATCTGATATTCCGCTTGCCCCTCCTGCCTCAGTATTGAGAGCAGGAGGAAGGGTTCGGGGGAGTCAGAGACAGACATGGGCAACAAGCAAACTATCTTCACAGCACCACAGCTGGATGCATATCAGGTAGGATCCATGCCCGGGGGGAGCACACATCCCATCAGAAACTCCTGTTTGTCTGAAATGTCATGTCGAAATCACAGGGGTAGGGGTGGCGGAGGGAGAGAAGGGGAGGAGGAGGAGGAGGGTGGTAGATGGAGGAAGGTGAGTCGGAGGGGTAGTGGATGTAGGGAGGGGTGGATGGAGGGAATGCGAGGCAGAGGGAGATGGGGCCTTGTGTAGCTGGGACTTTTCCCTCCAACAGTTCCACTGAGAGGGACGTCGTTTCCACCCTCAGGAGCATCGACAGCGGACAGGTTCCTGCAGGTAAACACACTGATAATTCACCGTAGCTCCTGGAACTCGATTCCCACAGGCCGCCCCTCCTCCCTCAAGGTGATGCCCACACTGGTAGGTCAAGCTTTGGTTGGGGTGGAGGCAAGTAGCGTGAACTCTCCCACCTGAAAACAAGTGAGCAGAAGGAATAGAGGACGGTCTGTGGAGATCATCTTGTTTCTTGGGCCTCACACATTGGTCCCCTCCCGGGGTGGTGTCTCTGCCCCTCCCCCTTGTATGGTACTGTCTCTGTTTCAATCCCTCCCCATATTCCTTCAGCCCTTCAATCCCTTTATATCTGCATTTCAGAAAGTGCCGGAATAACCTTAGATCCCAGGTGGCCTCAGTCTGGTTCTGCCTCCCATTGGACCTATCCCCACCTTTCCCACCACAACATCTCCCCACTCCCACATCCCCTTCCCCTCCTGCATTAATCAAACAAATCAAAATTCATTGCAGGATAGACAGGTAATGGAAATGATTTCAAACAGTTAGTCCCCTGCCAGTTGGCATCAATATTAACCTCTGATTTCTGTTAACTCCCTCCCCATCTCTCTTTCTCTTTGCCTCAGCCCTCTTTCTCTTCCCTCAGCTCCCCATCCCCTTCCCTTTTCCATCTCATTCACAGAGCATCTCCCCGCTCGCCTGTCATCTTTCAGCTCCTATCTCCTTCTCTCTCTCACTGGGATTCACCTATCACCTGCTGGTCCATTCCCCTCCAACTCCCCCCCCCCTCACTCGGGCATCTGCCTGGTTTTTGACATTACTGACGAAGGTCTCAGTCCTGACACATCGCCTCCCTTCGACTTCACGTCGATGGTGCGCGACCTGCTGAGTTTCTCCAGCACGTTTGTGCCCTGCCCCAGACCCCAGTGCCTGCAAACTTCTTGTTTACCTCAAAACATTACTGCTTCCTCTCCTCACGAGCTCATCTTCACCAAACCCTTCAATTAAACCTAATTTTTCTCAGTAAGTCTGCACTGCACGGAACCCTCTCATATTTCAAGTTTCCTCAAACCAGTCACTTTGAAAAAAATAACACAGCCTCTGTCAGTGGATCGAGATATGCAAAGCAGTCTTACCAATATCATTGTATTTCAACTCTAACAGTTATTTCATTTGTATTTTGAAGGACTGCACTTTCTTCACACGGAAGGAGATTCTGAGGTAAGTTCAAAGCTGAAAGTTTTGATTTATTGTCAGAGTACAAACGTCCTATCACTTACCCCCCTGAGATTCTTTTTTCCTGCGGGCCAGGCAGAATTTCTAATTATTGGTAACTGTAAACTGTACTCAAGAAGAAAGCAATGTAAACAAAAGAGAGAAAAGTAAATGCAAATGCAGAAATAAATATTCAGTAATAAATAATAAAACAAAGTTCAAGTCCTTAAATGAGTCCCTGATTGAGTTTGTTGTTGAGGAATCTGGTGGTGGAAGGGTAGCAGCTGTTTCTGAACCTGGTGGCACGAGGCTTGTGACACCTGCACCTCTTTCCTGATGGCAGCAGCGAGAACAGACCATACGCTGGGTCATGTGGGTCCTTGCTGATTGTTGCTGCTCTCTGATGGCAGTGTCCCTAATGTCAATTGTCTTGATGAGGGGGAGAGTTCTGCCTGCGATGAACTGGGCTGTGTCCACTACATTTGGCAGGGCTTGGCTCAGAGGTATTGCTGCCCCTGTACCTGTGATGCAGGTGCACTGTAGAAACTATACTGACTGGTTGCATCGCGGCCTGGTTGAGGAACTCGAATAAGGCAGCCAGGACCACCACAGGCTCTGACCTCCCATCCAGTGAAGACGTGTCCGAGGCACTACTTCAAGGCAGCCAACATCATGAAGGACTCCCACCAACCTTTTCTGACTGCTAACTTCAGGCAGAAGGTTCAGAAGCCTAAAAGCCATCATCCCTTGGTTCAAGAACAGTTTTTTTCCCCAACAGCTATCAGGATTTTCAACTTCCTTTTGTTTCACTAATCAGGGACTGCTCCAACACCACAAGGACAGTCTACACTATTGTAACACCACTTGTTTTTCTTGCGTTTTGGTAACTGTGAATATTTATTATTTATCTCTCATTTATATTTATTATCTCCTTTTCATTTAATTTATTCTATTTTTTTTAAAAAAGCAAAATATCTGTTTAGCTGCAACAAGCAAGAATTTCAGAGTATCTGTGCACTGCACATCATCATTATCGTGTCTTGGTCGGTCCCAAGATCCTCGTTACCTTTTGCATCCTTCACACCTCTTTTTATTTGCAATGTGCATAGGTTTCTGGACAAAACGATGCTTCTCCAAGAAATCCTGAGTTAACACGATAAATAGAGATGAGAAGCATTCATTTCGGACGCTAGATTGTCAACATGGGCAGATGTGCTGGCCTCGTGTTCCCTTTGACCTTCAGGAAACTGCCAGTGCTCACAACCCAACTGCAGTGGAGGGGCTCAATAACCTACTGGGCTGTCCCAGACACTCTGCTCAGTTGATAGTGATTGCCTTCATTATGGGATCTCCCATTAGGGATCAAGACAGGCCAGGTGACAGAAGTTTGTGTAAGGGAACACTTTGGATCCGGTGATCATTATGCTATTAGTTTCAAGATAATTATGGAAAGGGTAGGTGGAGATTTTAAATGGAAGCAAGGCCAATTTTGATAGCAGCAGGTTGTTTTCTGGCAAGGACGTGCTGGTGGGAGGCCTTTGAAGGTGAAATTTTGAGAGTAAAGTTTGGATCTTCCTGTAAAAATTAAAGGCAAGACTTACAAGTAGCAGTAACTTTGGGTTTAGGGAAACATTGGAGCCCTGGTGCAGAAGAAGGAAGTGTAATGCAGGTAAAGGCAACAGGGAGCAATTGGGGTGCTTGGGGTTTATAAGAAATCTAACCAATGCTTAAGGAAAGCAGGAAGGATAAAAGAAGACATGAGATTGCTTTGACAGAGTGAAGGACATTCCTAATGGTTTCTACAGATAAATTGAGCAAAAGGATAGGAAGGGGAAAAAAAATGGTTCCTGTTGAAGATCAGAGTGGTCAGCTACATTTGGATGCCGATGGGATGGGGAGGTCTGAAATGGCATTTTTGCACCTGCATTTACTCAGGAGACAGGCACCGAGTCTGGAGAAGTGAGGCCAATAAGCAGAGAGGACATGGAATCTGTACAGATTATAGAGGAGGAGGTGCTTCCTCTTCTTAAAGCAAATAGGGTGGGTAAATCCCCAGACTCTGACAAGATATTCCCTCGGACCTTGAGCGAAATGAGTGTAGAAAGTGGCATACACATAGGCGAGGTGCCAGAGGATTGAGGATAGCAAATGGTGTTTCATGGGTTTAAAAAGGCTCTAAAAATAAGATGGGAATTTTATGGCCATTGAGGCTGACATTTGCAGTGGGAAAGTTGTAGGAAGGTGTGCAGAGAAACTGATATACAAGTACTTGGAGAGACCGGGAAATATTAGGGATAGTCAGCATTGCTCTGTGCATGGCAGGTCATGTCTAGCCAAAATCTTAATATGTGGAGAATGTTAATGAAGGAAAGGCTTTTCACTCCTATAACATGCACACTCAATTAATGCACGGAAAATCTGAAATTATGTAAAAAAGTTCTCGTATAGCATGCACTTGCATGTAGTATTAGTCAGTCCTGTCCAGCACCTTCATAATATGTCCAATAAAAGTCACAAGAAACAAAGCGATATGCATACAGACAACATTATCAGCCTGTATTCGATCTAGCCTAATCAGTAGGGCCATTGCCTTTCACAGTCACGGATTAACTGGTACGCTTGGTGGCCCACCGCTACATAGAGCAGATCGTATCTATCTCCATCGGCTGTGATCTCATGGCGCCTCATGTAGGCCTTCAAGCAATGTAGCCACGTATCGAATTTGACAGAGGCCTCTGGGTCCTTGGGGTCGGTTTCCAGCTTATCCAGTCGAATCATCTTGTTCGTGGCAAATAAAATCTGGTTGATAAATTGTGGCACGATCAATGACCACCCTCCCGCAGACACAAAGCAAGTAGTCAAAGGCTTCATTAACCAGAAAATCTCAGCATGCCTCTACATGCTGGCTCACGTCCAAGGCAGGTACAGAGGGAAGAGACCAGGGCTATTCAGCCTTTTATTAGGGATCTTACAGGGAGGAGTTACGGGAACAGAAGGCAGGCCAGCCTGCCCAGTCCAGCAAGGCCATGCCTGCAGTACTGTGTTCCACCACAGCAGATGGGACGTTGGTCCCAGAGGCGATTTTGGAGGTACTGACACAGAGGGTGGGAGATTAGACCCGAATGTCCTGAACCTTGAGTGTATCTGCAGCAATGCGTCTAGGTTTTAAAAGTGCGGCACATGGTATGACATGGTTCCGTTGCGAGTTGTCTCCTTCAACAAAGGATATTCTCTGACTGCTGGACCTGTTCTATTCCTGCAGAAGGTTAACATCGCCAGGAGGGTGTTTGATGGTTGGTGGAGAGCTGTTTCTGTGCTGTTGACCCAAACACTCCACGAAATCCGAAGCTCTACACCGGGTGGGTCTGCAGTTAAAGTCCACATATTGTGATCCAGGTTCTGCTTCACATCAATAGTCAATCAAACTTCTCAAATCAAGCTATGTTTTTCATTTTGGTTCCTCTCCCTTTTATTGCAGGTTGTTCCACCGCTATCGAGACCTGGCACCACAGCTTGTGCCCCTTGATTACAAGAACAATCCTGACGTGAAGGTTCCTTACCAGTTGATCAGCAGCATGCCTGAGTTGAAGGTAGCCTGTGCCCAGCAACCACCCCAACTCAAGCCCACCATGTCTCCCACCCAACTCTGCCTGATCCTAGCCCCTCTGAGAGCACGCTCACTGGACTCAGTGTGAACACTAGCTGTAACTCAGCAGTAGGAGTAATTCAGCATCTTTGAGTGATCTGGCATGTGTTCCATGCCAGGGGACACAGGGGATATGGGGAACATGCTACTCGTGTCTGCTGATGGAGGGGTACTTGCAGCTTTGGCTCTGCTTTAGGTTGATAGACAGTTTTGGAGATTAGTTCCCAATGAATGTCAGGCCCGATTGCCACACTCACACTGCCAGACATTCTCCAAAGACCAGTGAACAGGGGTCCTCTCCACAACAACCACCCACTCTCAGTCGTGCACCCTTCGGCCAGAGCACCCATTTCTAAGGGGCCAAAGGCCCGGGAAAGAGGAGAGCCTGAACTCCCTGCTCCCTAAAGGCTCCTCGACTTGTCACCTTTCATCAACACCATCAGCGTGGCTTTCTCCGGCCTGTGACCTAAAGCTTGGGAAGAGCAGAGGTGGTGGACAAATTGGTGTGGAATGCTGCAGAAGACCAGCAGGGATGCTGCTGAGCATGGGGAGGCCTGGGATGGGGTGGAGGATGGGCAAGGATGGTCATTCTGAGACCAGACCCGACGAACAGCGGGAACGCTACCTTGTCATGTCCTGGGGATTTATCCACATTTTCTTTTTACCTCAAGGCAGCAAGCACCTCCTCCTCTGTAATCAGTGCAGAGTCCATGGTCTCTCTGTTGTTTGCCTCACTCATTGTCTGCCTTGTTGATCCTTTTATGTCTGCCAGAACAATTTATTTCATGCCTTCTTTTAGCCCTCCTGATTTCTTTCTAAAATGGGGACACCACCCCCCCACCCCCGTCTGTCCCATGGAGACACTGGCCAACTGTCTGTCTCCTCTGTCCATCCCATGTGGACACTGGGCCCTCTGATCATCCTGTGCAGACACCGGGCCCTCCGTCTGTCCCATCAGTCCACTCCACGTGGACACCAGGTCTTGTTTGGACACCAGGGCCTCAGTCCATCCTGTGCGGACACCAGGCCCTCTGTCTGTCCTGTTCGGACACTGGGCCCTCCGTCCGTCCTGTGCGGACACCAAGCCTTCCACCTATCTCATCCATCCATCCCGTGTGGACACCAGGCCTTCCGTCCACCTGTGTGGACACCAGGCCCTCTCCCTGTCTGTCCTTTTTGGACACTGGGCCCTCCATCCATCCTGTGTGGACACCGGTCCCTCTGCCCCACATGGACCATTGTGGTGCTCAGTGCTCACTGAATAATTTACCTCCTCCTCTTCTCTAATTGCAGGACAATCCCTTTCGCCAGAGAATTGCAGAGGTGTTCTCCCAGGACAATGAGGGCAACATGACTTTGGATGACTTCCTTGACATGTTCTCTGCACTGAGTGAAATGGCCCCACGCGATCTGAAGGCGTGTTATGCATTTAAGATTTATGGTAAGTGTGGTTGGATGGCAGGGGCTCATTCTGGCGACTTTCTTCGTTTCAACACAGACTTTAGCAAGGCCTTTGACAAGGTCCCACATGGTTGGCTGGTCCTGACGGTCAGCTCACATGGGATCCAGGGTGAGCCGCTGAATGGGACACGGAGTTGGCGACGGTAGGAGTCTAAGCGTGGCAGCGGAGCATTGTCACTCAGACTGGATGCTGATGACGGGTGGTTCCTCCAGGGATCCACTGGTACCTGTCATTAATATTAAGGACTCGGATGAGAATTATGTGCAAATTTCGTACGTTTTTGGTGCCACCAACGTTAGTGAAATATTGGACAGTGAAGAAGATTGAGGTGTCGATGGGTGCAGATCAAAGGCAGCATGGTTGGCATAGCGGTTAACACATTGCCTTTACAGTGCTGGCAATCGGGACCAGACCCAGGTTCGAATCCCTCACTATCTGTGAGAAGTTTGTACATTCTCCCTGTGTCTGAGTGGATTTTCTCCGGGGGCTCTGATTTTGTCCCAGCGTTCAAAACGTACCAGAGGTTGTAGGTTAATGGGGTGTAATTATGTGGCCCAGACTCATGGGCTAAAATAGCCAGTTTGCTGGGCTGTATGTCTAAATCTTTAAAGTAACTGGGAAAGTGGACAAGGGAATGGCAGATGGAAAAGTAAAGAGATTCATTTTTGGAAGTTAAAGCAGACAGGATTTACACTGTGAATGGCAGGGCCTGGAGAACAATGTGGAGAACAATGAGGCCTAGTGGTCCAGGAATGGAGTTCCCTGATAGACAGGGCAGTGAGGGAACCAAGTGGCCTGTTTGCCTTCATCAGAAGAGGCAATGAATTGGGATGTCACGTTACATGTAAAATACTGTATGCACTCACGCACTCCTTAATACCTTGTAATAGTCGACCAACCCCACTCCCCCCAGCTTTTTTGGCTCAAAAATTGGGTGCTTTTCTTTTTTTTTCACACCATAAATCATATTAACCATGATACACACTTTTTCCTTTTCACACATATACAGTGCCATTTTCTCCCCCCCACCTCCCTCCTCCCATCCCACCCTCCCTACCTTCCCCCTCCCGTCCATTTAAGGTACAAAATCTAGGATACATTAAACCAGTCAGACAATGTTGTCATTCAATAAAAATACACCAGAAATTCCACTGAGTCCATTCTTTTCATTTCCTTTTCCTTCCGTTAACTTAGGTAGTGATTGTTCCCGGTAGGTTTTCGCTATTGTGTTTCATGTAAGGCTCCCATATTTGTTTGAATATTTCAATATTATTTCTTAAACTATATGTTATTTTTTCCAATGGAATACATTTATTCATTTCTATATACCATTGTTGTATTTTCAAATTATCTTCCAATTTCCAGGTTGACATAATACATTTTTTTGCTACGGCTAGAGCTATCTTAACAAATCTTTTTTGTGCATCCTCCAAATCAATTCCAAATTCTTTGTTTTTTATGTTATTTAGGAGGAAGATCTCTGGATTCTTTGGTATATTGTTTTCTGTTATATTATTTAATATCTGATTTAGATCTTCCCAAAATTTTTCTACTTTCTCACATGTCCAGATTGCATGAATTGTTGTTCCCATTTCTTTTTTACATTGAAAACATCTATCAGATACTGTTGGGTCCCATTTATTTAACTTTTGAGGTGTAATGTATAGCCTGTGTATCCAGTTATATTGTATCATACGTAACCTCGTATTTATTGTATTTCTCATCGTTCCAGAGCATAACTTCTCCCATGTTTCCTTTTTTAACTTTATATTTAAATCTTGTTCCCATTTTTGTTTAGTTTTACCATTTGTTTCCTCATTCTCCTTTTCTTGCAGTTTAATATACATATTTGTTATAAATCTTTTGATTATCATTGTATCTGTAATCACATATTCAAAGTTACTTCCCTCTGGCAAACTCAAACTGCTTCCTAATTTATCCTTCAAGTAGGATCTCAATTGGTAATATGCCAGCGCTGTATCTTGAGTTATATTGTATTTATCTTTCATTTGTTCAAAGGATAATAATCTATTTCCTGAAAAACAATTTTCTATTCTTTTAATCCCTTTTTTCTCCCATTCTCTAAAGGAAAGGTTATCTATTGTAAAAGGGAGTAACTTGTTTTGCATCAATATTAGTTTTGGTAATTGATAATTTGTTTTATTTCTTTCTACATGAATCTTCTTCCAAATATTGAGTAAATGATGTAATACTGGAGAACTTCTATGTTGTACCAATTTTTCATCCCATTTATACAATATGTGTTCAGGTATCTTTTCCCCTATTTTATCTAATTCTAATCTAGTCCAATCTGGCTTTTCCCTTGTTTGATAAAAATCTGATAGGTATCTTAATTGTGCGGCTCTATAATAATTTTTAAAGTTTGGCAGTTGTAAGCCTCCTTGTTTATACCATTCTGTTAATTTATCTAGTGCTATCCTCGGTTTCCCCCCTTTCCATAAAAATTTCCTTATTATTTTCTTTAACTCCTTGAAGAATTTCTCTGTCAGTTGTATTGGCAATGCCTGAAATAGGTATAATATCCTTGGAAAAATGTTCATTTTAATACAGTTTATCCTTCCTATCAGTGTTAGTGGTAAATCTTTCCAATGCTCTAAATCGTCCTGTAATTTTTTTCATTAGTGGATAATAATTGAGTTTATATAGCTGGCCGAGATTTTTATTTATTTGTACACCTAGGTATCTTATTGCTTGCATTTGCCATCTAAATGGTGATTCCTTCTTAAATTTTGAGAAATCCGCATTATTCATAGGCATTGCTTCACTTTTATTTACGTTGATCTTGTAACCCGACACTTCTCCATATTCCTTCAATTTCTTATATAATTCTTTTATTGATAGTTCTGGTTCTGTTAAGTATACTACAACATCATCCGCAAATAAACTGATTTTATATTCCTTGTCTTTTATTTTTATCCCTTTTATATTATTTTCTGTTCTTATCAATTCTGCTAGTGGTTCTATAGCTAACGCAAACAATAAAGGTGATAGTGGGCATCCCTGCCGTGTTGACCTGCTTAAGTTAAATTGCTTTGATACATGTCCATTTACTGTCACTTTCGCTAATGGTCCCTTATATAATGCTTTAATCCAATTAATATACTTCTCCGGTAAACTGAATTTTTGCAATACTTTGAACAAATAATTCCATTCTACTCTGTCAAAGGCCTTCTCTGCGTCTAAAGTAACTGCTACTGTTGGTGCTTTATTCCCTTCTACTGCATGAATTAAGTTAATAAATTTACAAATAATGTCTGTTGTGCGTCTTTTTTTGATAAATCCAGTTTGGTCTAGATTTACCATTTTCGGTACATACTCTGCTAATCTGTTTGCTAATAGTTTAGCTATTATCTTATAATCTGTGTTAAGTAAAGATATTGGTCTATATGACGCTGGTGTGAGTGGATCTTTCCCTTGCTTTAGTATTACTGTAATTATTGCTGTTTTACATGAATCTGGTAAGCTTTGTGTTTTATCAATCTGGTTGATTACTTCCAGGAGGGGCGGAATTAATAAGTCTTTAAATGTTTTATAGAATTCTATTGGGAATCCATCCTCTCCTGATGTCTTATTATTTGGTAATTTCTTTATTATCTCTTGTATTTCTACTATTCCAAATGGCTCTGTTAATTTATTTTGTTCCTCTATTTGTAGTTTTGGTAGTTCAATTTTAGTTAGAAATTCATCTATTTTCCCTTCTTTCCCTTCGTTTTCAATTCAGTATAATTGTTCATAGAATTTTCTAAAGTTTTCCTCAATTTCTTTTGGATTATATGTAATTTGTTTGTCTTTTTTCCTTGATGCCAATACCATTTTCTTAGCTTGTTCTGTCTTAAGCTGCCATGCTAGGATTTTGTGCGTTTTTTCACCTAGTTCATAATATTTCTGTTTTGTCTTCATTATATTCTTCTCCACCTTATATGTTTGTAGTGTTTCATATTTTATTTTTTTTATCCGCCTATTCTCTTCTTTTAGTTGTATCTTCCTTCATTGCTAATTCTTTTTCTATATTTACTATTTCCCTTTCCAACTGCTCTGTTTCCTGATTATAGTCCTTTTTCATCTTGGTTACATAACTTATTATTTGCCCTCTAATGAATGCTTTCATTGCATCCCATAGTATAAACTTATCTTTCACTGATTTCGTATTTATTTCAAAATACATTTTAATTTGTCTTTCAATAAATTCTCTAAAATCCTGCCTTTTAAGTAACATGGGGTTTAATCTCCATCTATACATTCTTGGAGGGATGTCCTCTAACTTTACTGTCAATATTAAGGGTGAATGGTCCGATAGTATTCTAGCTTTATATTCTGTTTTTCTTTCTCTATCTTGCATACGAGCTGATAACAAAAATAGGTCTATTCTTGAGTATGCTTTATGTCTAGCCGAGTAATATGAATATTCCTTTTCCTTTGGGTGTTGTTTCCTCCATATATCCAAAAGTTGCATTTCTTCCATCGATTTAATTATAAATTTGGTTACTTTGTTCTTTCTGTTAATTTTTTTCCCAGTTTTGTCCATATTTGAATCCAAATTCAGGTTGAAATCCCCTCCTATTAATATGTTCCCTTGCGTATCTGCTATCTTCAAAAAGATATCTTGCATAAACTTTTGATCTTCTTTGTTAGGTGAATATACATTGAGTAGATTCCAAAACTCCGAATATATCTGACATTTTATCATTACATATCTCCCTGCTGGATCTATTATTTCCTCTTCTATTTTAATTGGCACATTTTTACTAATTAATATAGCTACTCCTCTTGCTTTTGAATTATACGATGCTGCTGTTACGTGTCCTACCCAATCTCTCTTTAATTTCTTGTGCTCCAATTCAGTTAAATGTGTTTCTTGCACAAATGCTATATCAATTTTTTCTTTTTTCAGTAAATTTAGCAGTTTCTTCCTTTTAATTTGGTTATGTATTCCATTAATATTTAAAGTCATATAGTTCAACGTAGCCATTTTATACTTTGTTTATCTTCCCTTTCCATTTCTCCATCATTACCTTTCCTTCTTATCCATTTCTGTTTCCTTGTTTTGAAGCCTTTATAAGACAACATTCCTAAAACATCAAACATTTTCCTTATTCTCCTATTTAAAACTTCTTTAGCCCCAATCTCCCCTTCCCCTCCTGAGTTGTCCTTTATCTCTTGTTGGACAACCACATCTCCCCTCTCCATTTGGATTTGCAAATTCACTCGCAAGCGTCAGCTGATTTTGCAGTGACCGTAACTCCTCCCCACCTAGCCCCCCCAGAAAAGATTTCACTTTTCATATGTATCAAAGGTCACTCTTTTAATTCCCTCCTTATTCCCTCTATTCCATTTCCTTCCCTTATTAATTCTTGTCTATACTCTCTATATTTTCCTCTAAATACGGATACATTCATGTATGCACACTATACATATACACACATATACCTCTTTACCCACATACATATAAATCGTGGTCATTTTTACTCTTGTTACATATCTTCATCTCTCTGCTTGTTTTGTAGTTGTTCTGCAAATTTCCTTGCTTCCTCTGGATCCGAGAATAGTTTTTTTCCATAAGATCATTTTCGCTGTATTGAACTCCTTCCTCTTCTTCAGGAGTTCAAAACTTATGTGTCTTTTTAGTTCGCAGTCTTTTGTACTCTCGTTACACGTCTTCATCTCTCAGTCTATTTTGTAATTGTTCTGCAAATTTTCGTGCTTCCTCTGGATCCGAGAATAGTCTGTTTTGCTGTCCTGGAATAAATATTTTCAATACCGTTGGATGCTTTAGTATAAATTTATACCCTTTCTTCCATAAAATCGCCTTTGCTGTATTGAACTCCTTTCTCTTCTTCAGGAGTTCAAAACTTATATCTGGATAAATGAAGATTTTTCGCCCTTTGTACTCCAGTGGCTTGTTGTCCTCTCTTACTTTTTCCATTGCTTTCTCCAGTACCTTTTCTCTTGTAGTATATCTTAGGAATTTTACTAAAATAGATCTTGGCTTTTGTTGTGGTTGTGGTTTAAAGGCCAATGCTCTATGTGCCCTTTCTATTTCCATTCCTTGCTGTAGTTCTGGATATCCTAGGATCCTAGGGATCCAATCTTTTATAAACTCTCTCATATTCTTGCCTTCTTCATCTTCCTTAAGGCCCACTATCTTTATGTTATTTCTTCTGTTATAATTTTCCATTATATCTATTTTCTGAGCTAACAGCTCTTGTGTCTCTTTAACTTTTTTATTAGATTCCTCTAATTTCTTTTTTAAGTCCTCTACCTCCATTTCTACTGCTGCTTCTCGTTCTTGCACCTTGTCCATTCTTTTTCCCATTTCTGATAAGGTCATATCTATTTTATTCATTTTCTCTTCTGTATTGTTTATTCTTCTTCTTAAATCATTAAATTCTTGCGCTTGCCATTCTTTAAATGACTCCATGTATTTTTTAATAAGAGAAAGTATATCCTTTATCTTGCCTTTCCCTTCTTCTTCTATTTCACTGTACTCTTCCTCTTCCTCTTCTTCTTCCTCTGGGTTGGCCATCTGTTGTTTCTTTGTTGTCCTTTTCTTCTCTTCTTTCTTGTTTTCGTTGTCTTCTATGTTCTCCTCTTTCTGCAGCTGTTCTGCAGCTGTCATTGCCGGCTGTGGAGATCGACTCCCCAGCTGGTCTCCCCTCCTGTCGGTGTGTTTTTTTGCATGCGCATCGCGCATGCGCGGTTGCGCACTTTTACTCGGTTCAGTGAGCCATTTTTGTAGTCCACTTTCTACCGACCTGAGGGAGCGGGTTTCTCTCTCCACCGCGGGCCTCTTCGAACAGGTAAGGCCTTCTCCTTCTTCTTCCGTTGTCTTCTCTTCCTCTCTTCTTACCGTTGGTTTCGATTTTTCTTTTTTCGTCGCCATCTTCTTTCCACCTTTATACTCACTTTACTTTAATTTTAATTTTTGTGCCTGTGTGTTTTCCTTTGATTTTTCCGACTTTTCTGGAGAGGGCTGGAGTTCACCATCCGGCCACTACTCCATCACGTGACTCGGGTGCTTTTCAATGACGTATAAAACACGACCCCATCCTTATTTTTGGCACCGACCACCTGCCCATCCGAGCTCCCAGCAGCAGACCCACACCCTGGCTGCCCATCCTTCCGAACCCCTGACACCTCACCCATCCAAACTCCTAACTCCCCAACCACAGACTTACCATCTGGTCCCAGCCATCCAAACTCCCGATGCAGGTACATCACGAGGTCAAACGTTTGACCTGTGCAAAAGTCGACCCCCCCCCCCCCCTTTCATTGGCCCCAAAAATTTGCTGATTTCACAAGTATATTACGGTAGTTGGTTTGACTGCACTTAAGAGTATTGGGTGCGGATCTCTGATCTGAGGGAGATCAGAGATCTGCACCTAATACTCTGCTGAGGGGGAGCAGGAAAGCCACAAAGAATGGTAATGAGACAGGAGGGCTGGAATTATGGGGAGTCTGGATAGGCTGTATCTGTTTTTCCTGAGACAGTGGGTGACTGCACAGATGTTTATAAGGTTGAGGGGTAGAAATATGATGGACAGCCAGAGTTGGTTTCCTACCCAGAAGGTCTAATACTAAAGGACATAAATTTAAGATGAGAGTGATATATGTGGATTATGGAGAAATGCTTGGCCTCCCTGCCTGTCTGGAATGTGTGTATTGCAGGTGATCACATGTCCTCCCCATCTGAAACTTATTTGGAAGTCACATCACCTGTCAATTGAGGTTGGACTCCTTGCCATTGGCTAATTTAAATCTCCTAGGCTCATTATTGGCTAGACGTCCAGATCAGAACTGTATAAAACATTGATCCACAGCACATTCTTTCTCTCTGCTTCATGGATCAAGCCCCGGACATCGCTTTATGCCAGGTTGCTACTGTGGACATCGCTGGGAGTGTTGTGGGTAAAGTGTGCACTACACTGAAGTGTAGTACTGCGACAGATCAGCACTTGCAGAGAGCCACACCCCCATTGGTACAGGGAAGCGGATGTGTATTTGAAAGTCCCTGTCTGTAGAGTGTGAGCCTGTAAAGAATAGGCAGGCACTGATATTGGACACCAACTTAGGTCTGATGTGAATGTTGATATTGTTGTTTAAGTAATATAGTAATTGAGTACCATTTGATGTTCTCCCATTTATCTCCCTTGTGTTAATTAATCTTACGTGTGATTGTAAGATGTGTCCAGACTCGCCTCTCTGTCAACCCACCCACTCTTCCCCAACACATCAGAGAGGCAGGAGGTCCAAAGGGGATCTGAGGGGTAGATGTTTCACACAAGGAGTAGTTGGTGTCTGGGCCGTGCTGCCAGAGTGGGTGGGGCAGGCAGGAACAGGAATAACAATGAAGGATGTCATTGAATGAAAAGGGCACAGAGGAATGTGGAATTAATGAAGGCAAAAGTGGGGTTAATAGGACAATGGCCAACAGATATGTGTTGGGCCAAAGGACCTGTATCTGTGCTGTACAACTCCAGAGATGATTTCTCCATAGATTGGAGACACGTTCTATCCCGGAGGGTCTGGGAACAATTCAGATACACAATGATGGCAAAGGGTGTGTGATGAGAACAGAGGGAAATTTTCAATGAGAGTGGACTTTGAGACTCTGTCCATCTAAACGACCTGAATAACCCATTTAATCCAGGACATCTCAGTGAAATGTTACAGAGATTCCAGCAAACATGCCTCCACACATAGAGCATTCCAGCACAGTACAGGCCCAACAGTCAACAATGTTGTGCTGTGTATGTAAACCCAAGTCTAATCCTTCCCAACCTCACACCCATCACCCACTATTTTTCCTTCATCCACATGCTTATCCAGGAGTCTTTTGAATGTCCCTATTGTACCCATGTCCACCACCACCCCCAGGAAATGTATTCCAGGCATCCACCACTGAGAAAAAAAATGACCTCTGACGTCTCTCCTTAAACCAGTGGTTTTCATCCTTTTTCTTTCCACTCATATATACCACTTTAAGTAATCATGCCATCTGTGATTAGTAAGGGATTTGCTTAAGGTGGTGCGTGAGTGGGAAGGGAAGGTTGGGAATCGCTGCTCTAGACCCAATTGTTACCAAAATATTTTGCTTGAGAAAAATTGTCATTGGCCCATTTCCTTTGAAGTTATGAAACTGTCCATGTAACGAGTCAGTGAGGGACGATTAAAACAATGGTTTTCAACCTTTTTCTTTCCACTCACAAACCACCTTAAGTAATCCTTTATTAATCACAGAGCACCTATGGCATAGGGATTACTTAAAGTGGTATGTGGGCAGAAAGAAAAAGGTTTAAAACCCCTGCCTTAAACTTTCCTCCCCTCACTTTAACCCAAAGTCCTCTGGTATTTACTACTGTTGCCCCAGGAAAAAGCTACTGGCTGTCTACCCTACCTATGGCTCCCATAATCTTGTAACATCTATTAAGTCATCTCTCAGCCTTCTTCCCTCAGAGGAAATCCCTAACTCTATTAACCTAGCCTCAGAAAACACATTCTCCAATTCAAGTAACATCCTACTAAATCTCCTCTGCGCCCTCTCCATAGCTTCCACATCCTTCCTGTAACCAGAACAGACAACCAGAACTGAATGCAATAAGTGTGGTCTAACCAGAGTTATAGAGCTGCACCTTTACCTCATGGCTCAAGTAATGAAGGCCAGCATCCCATACACCTTCTTAACTACCTGCGGGTCAAACCTAAGGGATCTATGGACCAGGACCGCAAGATCTCCCTAGTTCCTCCGTGCTGTTAAGAATCCCACCATTAACCATGTACAAAGCCTTCAGGTTCAATTGTCCGAAATGCATCACTTCACAATTATCCAGATTTAACTCCATCTGCCACTTCTCCGCCCAATTCTGCAACCTGTCTATATCCTGTTGCAACCTTCTACACCTCTAACCTTTGTGTCGTCCTGTCATTTATATATATAAAAAAATCACTAAGAACAGGGGTTCCAGAACAGATCGCGGTGGAACTCCACAAATCACCAACCTCCAGGCAGAATACATTCCATCTATACCCTCTGCTTTCTGCAGTCAATCCAATTTGGAATCATTGTAACTAAAATTCCATGGATCCCATGACTTTCTGAATGAGCTTTCTCTGGAGACCTTTCCAAATGCGTTAGTAAAATCCATATCAGGGTTACAGTTCATTCTCATCTGACTACACATAGACAACTCGAAGAAACAGCATTTCTCTGGACAACTGTGCACATTCACACATTACAGGAAGGATGTAGATGTTTTGGAGAGGGTGCAGGAGAGATTTACCAGGATGTTGCTTGGATTGAAGAACGTGTTTATGAAGCAAGGTTGGCTGGCCTCGAGCTTCTCTCTTTGATGAGGGATGGAGGTATACAAGATTATTAGAGGCTCGTATAGGGTGGACAGCCACCATCATTTTACCAGGCCAAGAGGAGGAAAATTTAGGGGAGATGTCAGAGTACTGTTTCTTTACTCAAAGAGTGGTGGGTACCTGGAATGTATTGTTGGGGGTGATGGTGGAGGCTGGTAGAATGGGGACTTTTAAAAGACTCTTCAATAGGCACATGAATGTAATAAAAATAGAGGGTTATGGGTGTGAGGGAGGGAAAAATAAAAATTTTGTGAAGTAGGTTTACATAACATAAAACTGGAGAACATTCCAGTTCAGGATCAGGCCCTTCGGCCCTTCTCATCTGTGCCAGACTATTATTCTGCCTAGTCCCACTAACCTGCACCCAGTCCATATCCCTCCCATCCATGTACCTGTCCATGTCATTCTTGACTGCTAAAATTGAGTCCGCATTCACCATTGTAGCTGGCAGCCTATTCCCCACTCCCACAACTGTGTGTGTGTGTGTGTGTGTGTGTCTGTGTCTGTGTCTGTGTCTGTGTGTGTGTGTGTGTGTGTGTGTGTGTGTGTGTGTGAGAAGAAGTTCTCCATAATGTTTCCCCTAAACTTTTCCCCTTTCATCTTTAACCCATGTCCTCTGGTTTGTGTCTCACCTACTCTCAGTGGAAAAAGCCTGCATGCATTTATTCTATCTATACCCCTCAATTTTATGTACCCCTAGAAAATCTCCCCTCATTCTTCTACACTCCAGGGAATTAAGTCTGAGCCTGTTTGACCTTTCCCTATAACTCTTCCCCCACATCCTGGCAACATCCTAGTAAATCTTCTCTGCACCCTTTCAATCTTATTGGCACATTTCCTGTAGCTAGGTGACAAAAAAGGCTTTGGCAGAGGCCATGCTCCAGGTTCAGGGAAGGTCAGGGAAGATCTTTTCATAGTAACCCAGAGTAAGTCATGAAGATGGCAGTTAAGGCAGTGGTACACTCCAACTGCAGGATGGGGGATATCCGGGACAGCACAAGTCCCTGATGACTGCACCTGCAATGGGTGCATCCAGCTGCAGCTCCTTACAGACCGTGTTAGGAATCTGGAGCTGGATGAACTCCAGTTCATTCAGGAGGCTGAAGGGGTGATAGGCGGGAGGTACAGGAATGCAATCACACATAGGAGGAAGAAGGAAGGTAGCTGGGTTACAGCCAGGAGAGGGAAAAGGGAACAGGCATTTGTGCAGAGTACTCCTATGGTCATTCCCCTCAATAACACGCATATCATTTTGGGAACTGTTGAGGTGGACAACCAACCAGGGACAAGCCTCAGTTTCTAGCACAGACTTTGGATTTCTCAAGCAGGCGTGCGAGCAGCCAGATGCCGTGGTCCATATTGGTACCAATGACGAAGATAGGAACATGGATGAGGTCCTGAAGATGGAACATCTTCCAGGTAGGAAGGAAGCCAAAAAGCAAGATCTCAAGGGTGGGCAATCTCCGGATTTCTTCCTATGCCACGTACCAAAGAGGGCAGGAATAGGAAGTTATGGCAGATCAATTCATGGCTAAAGAGTTGGTGCAGGATTCATATTTGTGAATCATTGAATGTCTTCTAGGGAAGATCTGACCTGTACAAAAAGGACAGGTTGCATCTGAACTGGAGGGGGACCAATATCCTAGTGGGCAGGCTCACTAGAGCCTGGGGAGGGTTTAAATTAGTTTGGCTGGGAGATGGGAACCAGAGTGTGAGGGGCAGAGAGTAGAGCAGAAGGTGGAAAGGATGATGCAATGCATTTTGGGTTTATAAGGAAGGACGGGCAGTGGAAGAAGCTGAAATGTAGTTAGTTGGAGGGTTTGAAATATGTCTACTTCAATGCAAGGAGTATTAGGAATAAAGGGAAATGAATTTGATGTGGGTGAAAGTCAGAAAAGGGAAGGGAGTGATAACTATACTGGGTGTTGTCTATAGGCCCCCAAATTGTCTTTGGGACATTGAGGAGCAGACAAGTTGTCAGAATTTAGAATGGTGCAGAAAAGAATTGTTGTTAAGGGAGATTTCAACATCTCAAATATTGCCTGGCTTCTCTTTACTGCAAGAGGGCAAGATAGGGCAGAATTTGTCAGGTGTGTCCAAGAAGGATTCCTGACAGTTGTCTAGTGGAAAGGCCATACTGGATCTAGTACTGGGCAATGAATCTGGTCAGATGGCAGACTTCCTGGCCAGAGAGTATTTCGGTGAAAATGATCACAACTCCCTCAGTGAGGAGGTGTCGGTGATCGGCGAGCAGACAAAATAATAAAGTGTTTAATTGGGAAAGGATTAATTACTATAGGGTTTAGGAAGGAACTAGGGACACGGGGTTCTGGATAGGTTGGTCCCACTGAGACGGGGCAAGGCTGGTAGGATAAAAGATGGTTGGCAAAAGGAGTGGTACAGCTAGTTAAAAGGAAGAAGGAATCATACATAAAGCTTAGGAAGCAAAAGACAGGAAGGGTTCATGAAAATTATACAGTAGCCAGGAAGGAACTTAAGAGAGGACTTTGGAGTTCTAGAAAGGGTCACACGAAGGGCTTGGTGTTGTGTTTGGAAAGTTTCAGCTTCAGTGGGTTCACAAAGAGTCAAGTCTGGACACGTATTTACAATTGAACACACGGGAGACAAACAGGGGAAGCAACAATAACTAAAGTACAACTTTGATTAGCTGAAATCAGATTCCCAAAATCTTCAGTTATCCAAATTTAAAAAAAAATTGGATAAAAGGGAGATCCAAAACAAATCAGAAATCCTCATTTATCTGAAATTTTTTTGGAGCTGAACTGACCGGCTCCAGGCAGCAGTGGGGCTCTCAAGCTCCTTGGCAGGAATGGGACCCTTGGGGTCCTAGCACAAGCGGTGCCTCAGTGAGGAGGTGTCGGTGATCGGCGGTGGTCATAATTTTTTTTTGGTGAAAATGAATGATTTTTTAATGCTTAAAAAGCCTTCCCTTGTTTGTTGTTTAAACACTGTTACAAATGATTTGCTGTGGCTACTGGGCTGTTTTTAAAAAATGACCAGTTCTCCGAGAAAAACGTTTATCTGAAATGGGCCCGGTCCCGACCATTTTGGATAATCAGAGTTGTTTTGTATATAGACATTCATTTCAGACCAAGGCGGAGTTCCAATACCAGTTTTATCTTCTATATGGTACGAGACAAAAGATATTACAGTGTAAGTAGGCACATTGAGCACAAGGTACTGGTGGCTGCTCGCCCTACCACACTCTCCTGCACGTGTACACACTTCACAGTCAGGGACTTTCAAACACATTCCTGATTCCGTGTACCAACAGGGAATGGCTTTCTGCAAGCACTGATCTATCACAGTACGATGGCTCAACCTTACCTGCGACTCCTCCAGTGACGTCCTCAGTAGCGACCTGGAGTGATGTCCTGGACTTAGACCAAGAGGCAGAGAGAAAGAAATATGGTGTGCACTGTTGATACTGTTCTGAACTGGGCATCTGGCCAACGATGACATGGAATCATTTAAATGAGCCAACGGAAAGGTGGTCGGAGTCCAACCTTGTTTGGCAGATGATGAGACTTCCCACTAGGTTCCAAACAGGGAGGTCACGTGATCTTCTGCGATCCACAAATAACACTTGGCAAGTAGGATTAAGGAAAACCCCAAGGCATTCTCTGTATTCATGAAGGATGACAAGGCAAGGCCGCTCAAGTATAAAGGAGGCAACATGTGTACAGAGGCAGGTCCTAAATGAATACCTTGCTTCAGTGTTCCCCAGAGAGAGGGGCCTTGGTCAAAGTGAGGTCAGTATAGAAGAAGATTATGTGCTGGAGCATGTTGAGGCTGGATATTCTTAAAAACGTTAGGATTGATAAAGTACCTGGGACCAGATGAGACATACCCCAGGTTACTACAGGAAACGAGGGAAGACATTATTGAAGCATTGGCAATGATCTTCACATTCTCTCTGGCCATAGGGGTGGTACCGGAGGATTGGCAAATGAGGTCCCCTTGTTTAAAAGGATAATAGGGAGAATCCTAGGAAATATAGTCTTATGCAAGCAGTGAGCAAACTATTGGAGATGATTCTTGGGGATAGGATGTATGAGCCTTTTGAGGAGCGTTCACTTCTTGTGGGGTGGGGGGGTCAGCATGGGCTTTGTGAGGGGAAGGTTGTGCCTCATGACACAAATTGAGTTTTATGAGGAGGTACCAAAATAAATTGACCAAAGTAGGGCAGTAGTTGTGGTGTATATGGATTTTAGCAAGGCATTTGACAAGGTCCCCCGTGGTAGACTCATTCAGAAAGTCATGAGGCATGTATGAATTCAGAACTGCTTGCCTGCAGAAAGCAGAGGGTCGCGGTATTCTGTCTGGAGGTTGGTGACTAGTGGAGTGCCGCAAGGATCTGCTCTGGGGCTCCTGCTCTTTGTGATTTTTATAAATGATCTTGACGAAGAAGTAGAGGGATGGGCCAGTAAATTTGTAGATGATGCGATGGTCTGGAGGTGTTGCGGACAGGGTAGAAGGTTTTTATAGGTTGCAACAGCATGTGAATTGGGCGGAAAAGCGGCAGATGGAGAAATGTGAAGTGATACATCTTGGAAGAGGGACGTTGGGGTCCAAATCCACAGATCTCCCAGATTGATAGGACAGTTAAGGAGGCTTGTGGTGTGCTGGCCTCCATTAGTTGGGGGATTCAGTTCAAGAGATGTGAGGTAATGTTGCAGCTCTATAAAACTCTGGTTGGACCAGACAGAAGAAATTCAAGATTCCTTATGGTCATGTAACAAATTATATGTAATATTATGCAAAATTAACTTTAGTCTGTGAGAAGGGGTGCCCAGCACCCCTCACAGACAGAAGGAGAAGTAAAAGAGATTCCCCTCCCCTCCCCCCACTCGGAGTCACCGAGTGTCCACGGATTTGCCTCCTGCAGCCACACAGACATCAGTCCAAATCATTGGCCAAATGGATCCAAACCTCCGATACAATCGGGAACCCTTCAGCCCTCTCAGCACCCACTCCCATCCCGGTTCCAACACCTTGTGCCCCTTCATCCAGTCTCGAGCCAGTCTCCAGTGACACGCAGCCTGATGAGAGTCCTGTGACCGCAGTCCCCGGCAGCCCTCGCCTCATCACCAACAGCCCACCGTCTGTGTGTAGTTCAGGTGCAGAGCCCCCTCACTGATCAGCTGTCCCTTTAGACCATGCCCATTGCTTCCCCTTCTCAAACTGGGGTTGGTCTCCCCATTTTCTGGTGTCCTGCGCTCTCCCTCTACTTGTCCCTCTGCAACCCATCTATACTGCTGCCAGACCCCGCGGGCACAGGATTTAAAAACACTTTTGGCTCCTTTAACAGGTCGTTTAAAGCCTATATGGAGACATCGGTCGTCGGACGGAGTGGTAGAACCCTGCGCAGATCCTCACCAGCGGCAGCACTGCCACCATTTTGTTCGGTTTTCAGTTCTGGTCACCTCATGACAGGAAGGATGTGGAACCTAGTGGAGAGGGTGCAGAGGAGATTTACTAGGATGTCTAATGAGGCAAGATTAGCAGAGCTTGAGCTCTTTGGAGGGAAGAAAGATGTGAGATGTCTTGATAGAAGTCTACAAGATTATGGATAGGGTGGACAGCCAACACCTTTTTACCATGGTGAGAGTAGAACATCTGTACAAAGTGAGGGGAGGAAATTTCAGGAGAGAGACGCTAGGGGTAAGTGGGTTCCTTGGAATGAGCTGATTTTGGTGGGGGCTGGTACGACAGGGGCATTTAAAAGCTGACTCTTGGACAGGCACACGGTTGAAAGAAGAATAGAGGGTTATGAGGCAGGGAAGGTTCAGTTTCTTGAGTAGGTTTATACAAGTTGGCCAAAGGGCCTGGACTGTGCAAGAAAGTTCTAAGTTAATACTGAAAATTTGGCTTCACCAATGTCTTGTACAACTTTACCATCGCGTCACAACTCCTATACTCAATGTTTTGAATTATGAAGGCCAATGTGCCAAAAGCTTTTTTTATGACCCTATCTGCTTGTGACACATTTTTTAGAGAATTATATATCTGTATTCCAGGATCCCACTGTTGCACAGCATTCCTCAGTGCCCTACTATTTACCATGAATGTCCTAACTTGGTTTGTCCTTCCAAACTGCAACACCTCGCGCTTGCCTCCGTCAAATTCCTTCTACCATTTTTCAGCCCATTTTTACAGTTGGTCCAGATCCCTCTGCAGGCTTTGAAAACCTTCTTCACTGTCTATATCGCCTCCAATCGTAGGGTCACCTGCAAACTCGCTGATCCAATTTGACCACATTATCATTCAGATCATTGATATAGATGACAAACAACAGTGAACCCAGCACTGATCCTTGAGGCACACACACAGGCCTCCAGTCAGAGAAGCAACCATCCATTACCACTCTCCAGCTTCTCTCACAAAGCCAACGTTGAATCCATTTTACTAGCTCACCATGAATACAGAGTGACTAAACCTTTCTGACTAACCTCCTGTGTGGGACCTTGTCAAAGGCCTTACTCAACTCCATCTTCAGCCTTTCCTTCATCAACTTTCCTGGTAATGTCCTTGAGAAATTCTAGAAGATTTGTTAAGTATGAGCCCATTATGCACAAAGCCATTTTGACTATCTAAATACTTGTGTAGCTGATCTCCTAGAACACCTCCAAATAGCTTACCTACAACTGACATCAGGCTCAACCAGCCCACAATTTCCAGGGTTATTGTTTAAACAATGGAACATGAGCTACCCTCCAATCCTTCGGCACCTCACCCGTGGCTAAGGACAGTTTAAATATTATCTGCTAGGGCCCCTGCAATTTCTAGAATAACCTCCTCAAGGTCCAAGGGAATACTTTGTCTGGCCTTGGGGAATTTATCCACCTTCATTTGCTTTGACAGCAAACTCCTCCTCCTCTTTAATCTGCACAGGTTCCATAAACTCACTGCTTGCTTACGTTACTCCCCTTGACTCTGTGCCCGTTTCCTGATTAAATACAGTTGAAAATAAAAACCACAAGATCTCCCCCATTTCATCTGGCTCCGTACATAGCCGACTACACAATATTCAATTTTGCCACTTCATTTAAGCTTCTCTTCCTTTTATTGGCTGCAGATAATTAGACAGAGGAGACATTTAAACATTTAGTTTACCCATTGCTTTTTAAACATTCATCTTTGTGGTGCACTGTCAGTCAGAAGCAAACACACAAAACTAAAAGACTGTACAGGCTTTATTCGATGTAAACTTCCACAGAGCCAGCTGTGAGGAGAGCTGCTGTAAACTCTGAGAGTGACTTCGAAGGGCCAGCTCAGGCTGATATCCTGGAGGGGGATTGACACCCGACTGGGTGGGGTTTGGTCCATTCAGGTCAGCTGATTGACAGCCGGCCAGATGTTGTCTTGTCCCCATGCTCTTCTGCAGGTACAGAGGTTTCCCCCCTGTAATAGGCTAGTGGTGTACCACCATGATCTTCTTGTCCTAAGATTCAAGATTCAATTTATTGTCATGTAAAAATAGACAGTGCAATATTACACAAAATTTGTTTTCATCTGCTGTAAGATTCCCCATCGGCACAAATTGCCTGAAGCGTCTCTTACAGACAGAGAACGAGAAGCAAACGAGAGTCAGTCACCTTGGAGTCGCTGAGTGTCCATGGATTCACCCCCCCCCCCCCCCCCACCGCCCCACCACAGCCTCTGCAGCCAAACAGAGTCCAACCTGAGCCATCGGCAGCCTGAGCTCCAGATCCGAACCTCCGACACGATCAGGAACCCTTCAGCGCCCTGGGTACCCTCTCACATCCCAGTTCTGATACCTAGTACCCCTTCAGCCAGTCTCCAGCAGTCCGCAGCCTGACGTGAATCCTTCAACCACAGTCCCCACCAGCCCACAGCCCGGTTGGGTTCCTCACCTTGAGTCGCCACCTGTGTGTTCTTCAGTCTCAGAGACGCTCACTGGTCCACCGCTGTCGTCACCATCCCCGGATTGATTCCTCTGCTTCTCCTTCTCAAACGGTTGGCGGTCTCATCGTTATATGGTGCTCTGCACCAGTCCTCTGCTTCCCCGGAGCCCAACATCCCTCGAGGCTGCTGCTAATCATAGGCGTCACCATCTTGGGCGCAGAGCCTGCGGTTGCAGTATTTTTAAATAAAACCACCGTCGCCTCCATTTACAGCCTGTGCGGAGCTGATGGCAGTTGGACTGGGCGGTTGGGCCCCATGGGAGCGCTGCAACTCCGCTCCACATGGGTCCCCATCAGCGGCACCGCTGCCGTTACTGCAGCTCCGGCAGTGTCGCCATTTCCTTTCCAAGTCCTGCACTTGCAACACCCAACAAGAAATCATTACGGCCACTAGTGTCATTGGGGGGTATGGACCGTACCATGTGACACCATCAGAGAGGGTGACACCAAAATTACTGTCTATAAAATTTTTGTGCAGTGATTCAGCAGAAGTTTATTATTTTTTATAAAAATATCCCTGTAGTTAATTATAACAGCAAAAATATTTTTCGTAAGCCCAGCTGACATGTATCAGTACACCTACAAGGCTAAACCTCTGTGCTCCTATCAGAGACCCACCCCCCACAGAGCACTTATGGCAGTGTTTCTCAACCTTTTCCTTTCCACTCACATCCCACTTGAAGAAATCCCTATGCCATTGGTGCTCTGTGATTAGTAAGGGATTGCTTAAGGTGGGAAGGGAAGGTTGAGAACCACTGCTCCAGACCCAATTGTTCCTGAAATATTTTGCTTGAGAAACATTGTCATTGGCCCATTTCCTTTGGAGTTATGAACATAACGAGTTAATGAGGGATGATTAAAACAGTGGTTTTCAAACTTTTTCTTTCCACCCACATCCCACCTGAAGTAATCCCTTACTAATCACAGAGCACCGATGGCAAAGGGATTACTTTAAGTGGGATGTGAGTGGAAAGAAAAAGGTTGAGAATCACTGGTCTAAACCCATCCTATCCATGGATACATCTAATTTTTTTCTTAAACATTGAAGAAATGCCTGCCTCAGCAAACCTCCTCCAGCAGTCTGTTCCATACACCCACCACCCTCTGAAAAAAACGTTACCCCTCAGGTTCCTGTCAAATCTCTCCCCCCTCACCTTAAACCTGTGTTCTCTGGTCACCGATTCCCCTGCTCTGGGCAAAAGACTTTCTGCGATCACTCGATCTATTCGTCATGATTTTGTGCACCTCTATGAGATCACCCCTCATACTCCTGCACTCCAAGGAATAAAGCCCCTGGCTCAACCTCTCCCTATAGCTCACCGCCCCACGCACCCCCCCCCCCCAAGGCACATCCTTGTAAATCTTCTCTGCACCCTCTCCAGTTTGACATCATCTTTCCTGTAGCCCAGTGACCAAAACTCAACACAATACTCCAAATGGGGCCTCACCAACATCCTGTAAAACCTGACCACGACCTCCCAACTTCTATACTCAATACTCTGACTGATGAGCTTTTTTGACTCCCACCCTCATCTACCTGTGACACCACTTTCAAGGTAGTATGTATCTGTACTCCTGGATCCCTCTGCTCTATAATACTCCAGATCCCTACCATTCAACGTGTCGGACCTACCAGTGTTACACCTCCCAAAATGCAGCCCCTCACATTTCTCTGTATTAAATTCCATCAACTATCCCTCTGCCCAAGATCCTGCTACAGTCTCTGGAAAGTGTCTTCACTAACTGCCACATCTTGCTCCTCATGGATGAAATGACACAACAGAGTTGCATTTGTTCCAAACAGATTTCAACAACGATAACTTTATCTGTAAATCGGACTTGGAGAAGACTCTCATCAAACTGACTCGGAATGAGCTCACACCAGATGAGGTGAGGCTGGTGTGCGACAAGGTTCTGGGGGAAGCCGACCTGGATCACGATGGGAAGTTGTCACTGGAGGATTTCCAGCACATGATTCTCCGCTCGCCCGACTTTCTGAGGTATGCAGCCCAGATTCCCCCACTGCTGCTCAGCACCATACTGCCTCTCACAGGTTCCCTTGGGCAAGGTAGACTGTACTTGGTGTCCGCTCTACACCTCAATTGGAACTGGTTCCTGCCCATTCTCCTGGGGTAGGAGAGCAGGGAGCAGTGATGTGGGGATGAGGCCATCCCCTGTTGGCAGGAGGGTGGGGATTGCTGGGGCTGTTCTGGGATGGACAGGGCTGGTGAAATGGCCAGTCCCATGAAAGGACATGTCCCAGTGAAGGTTGCTGCCTTCCTGAATATGCTGTGTATGTGGCTCTTGCCTCTGACGAATGGGAGCCCACGTGATTGTATTGATTGCACGGTTGGAACTCTTTGTTTTGCAGCACTTTCCACATCCGGATCTGAGTATTGTTGGCCACAGTGTCCCATACAAGGTGTCCAAGCGCCAGGAGAATAATATAAATCAAAAAAGCATTCTCATTATAAATAAATAAATCTAAAATAAAAAATTGCATTGCAGTACAGACCTGCTGTATCCTCTGTCTGTGAGTGATGGAGAAGTGTCTTATTGTCACCTTACTGGAATTGGTCAGTATTGGTCTCCAGACAAGTCACTCATCACCCTCAGCTACATTCAGAGTGTGATTTGATTCTCCATTTGTTATTAATCCCCCACTTCCATTGCTCAGAGAGTCACTCGGCACAGAAATAGGCCCTTCATACTCACGTTCTCCATCAAGTCTGCATGAACACCGTTTGGCAGCACTTGGACCATTTTAATGGTTCATACCTCATAAATGTGCTGAGAATTTCACTCTCCACCTCCCCTGCAGGCAGTGTGTTCCAGAATCCAATGCCCTCTGGATGAAGTAAAATCATTCTCAGATCTTTTCTAAACCTCTCGCCTTAAACCTATGCCATCTCGTGTAATGCAGAGCAGTGGCAGGAACGTGGTGCAGGAGTTCCCTGTGGTTATCTCCCACCAACAGAGATAGACTATGTGGATGGTGTTGGGGGAGATTAGGGGCAGGCAGCAGGAGCCAAGACCCTGGCACCTTGGGTGGCTGTTCTGCACTGGAGGGCAGGAGAAACACTGGCAGAGCTTCAGTGGTTCCAGGGTGAGGGCAATAGACAGGAACTTCTGTGGCCACAAATTGGGGGTCTGGATGGGATGTCACCTCCCTGGTCAGGGATGTTGCCGAGTGGCTGCAGGGCATCATGAAAGGGAAGAATAAACAGCCACGTCGTGGGGCATGTAGGTACCGATGGTATAGGTAAAAAAAACTAGATGAGGTTCAACAACTGAAGTTAGATTAACTAAAAAGTAGGATCTCAACGGCAGTGCAATACGCAGTTGTACTGGAGAAAGGTTATTAACGATTCAGGCCTGGGCCCTTCGTCATCAAAGGTACTGATCTCAGGATCGCTGCTCCAGCCATGTGCTGGTCAGAGTAAGAATAGCAGGAAAGTTCGGATGAATGAGCAGCGCAAAGGAGGGTTTCAGATTCCTCGAGCATTTGAACTGGTCCCGCAGGGAAGTGGGACCCGCACAAACCAGACAGTTACACCTGGGAAGGGCTGGGATCAATGCTCTTGAAAGGGTTTAAACTAATATGGCAGAGAGTTGGGAATCCCAGCCGTAAGACAGAGGGAAGGAATGTAGAGACCAAAGCAAAAGTTAGAAAGGAGAACAGGAAGAGTGGAGTATGGAAAAGTTAAATGCAAAACACACAAGTTTGCAAGACTCTAAATAGACAACGAATTGTATTTGAAACAGTCAGTAAACTTGTGGCACAAATCAGTTCAGAGGGGTGTAACTTAATGGTCATTACAGAAACGTGGTGCAGGGTGGAGATGATTGGGAGTTAAATATCCGGGGGTATTAGGTAGCACAGAAGGATAAGAAAGAAGGTAAGAGAGGTGAGCAGCACTTAGTTAAGGATGGGATCAGGGCTATAGTGAGAGGAATTATAATATCTAAGGAGCAGAATGATGAATCCATCTTGGTGGTGATTAGTTATTAAAAAACTGAAGAGATTACTTGTGAGAGAGGTGAGTTGGCCACAAATAATAACATGACAGTAGCACAGGCAATAAACCAAAAAATATCTAAGACATGTAAAGGGACAGCAATTATCATGAGGAATTTTAAATTTCTATAAATTGGCCTGATCAACTATGTCGAGGCAGTATTAAGGAGGACTTCATGGAATGTATCAGAGGTAGCGCGTGACTGAATCTACAAGGGAGCATGACGTCTTAGATCTGGCCCCGTGTAATGAGACGGTTAAAATTAACAATCTTTTGTAATTAGGGGCCCTCTCGAAAAGAGTGATCACACTGCGATTCAATTTCTCACCCAAATGAAGGCTCCAAATGTTTGATCTAAATCCTGCATATTATTCTTAAACAAGACTCCAACAGGATGGGGGAGGAGATGAGTGCAATCGGAGCAGGAGTCATCCATCCGGCCCGCCAAGCCTGCTGCACCTTCGGTTGCGATCAGGGCTGATCTGATGACAGGCTCATCTCCACCAACCTGCCTTTTCCCCAAATCCCTTAATTCCCTGACAATGCAGAAATCTATCCAACCTTGTCCTAAATAGTTGAAACCTCAACTGTTTCAATGGGCAGCGAGTCCCACAGATTCACCACCTTCTGGGAAAAGCAGTTTGTCCTCATCTCCATCCTAAATCTACTCCCCTGAATTTTGAAACTATGTCCCTTAGTTATAGTCTCCCCCACCAACTTACCTACCTCTAATGTACTATGTCTTTCATAATTTTATATGTTTCTAGAAGATCCCCTCTCATTCTTCTAAATTCCAGTCAGTATAGTTCCAGACGACTCACTCTCTCCTCATAGGCCAACCTCTTCAACCCTGGAATTCACCTGCTGAACCTCCTCTGCACCACCTCCAAAGCCAGTACATCCTTCCTCAAGTAAGGAGACCAGAACTGCACTCAGTCCTCCAGATGTGGTCTCACCAGGACCTTGTATAGCTGCAGCAGAACATCCCTGCTCCTAAGTTCAATCCCTCTAGCAATGAAGGCCAACATTCCGTTTGCCTTCTTAATAGCCTGCTGCACCTGCAAACCAACCTTTTATGATCCACGCACAAGCACTTCCAAGTCCTTCTGCATGGCTGCATGCTGTAATTGCTTGCCATTTGTTCCTCCACACTGTTAAGTATCCAACCTTAAGTACTCAGCCTTCTGGTTTGGCCTTCCAAAATGCATCACCTCACATTTATCCAGGTTAAACTCCATCTGCCACTTTTCCACCCAACTCTGCATCCTGTCCATATCCTTTTGCAATATTCAACAATGTTCAGCACCATCCACAGTTCCTCCAACCTTCATATCATCTGCAAATTGACAGACCCATCCTCCTAACTCTTCGTCCAGGTCATTTATAAAGTTCTCAAATAGCAGAACAGATCCCTGCAGAACTCCACCAGTCATTGACCCTCCAGGTAGAATACTTCCCATCCACTACTTCTCTCTGCCTTCCACCTGCAGGTCAATTTTTTATCCACACAGCCATGATTCCATTGATCTCATGCCTCAAGATTTTCCAAGGGGGACTTTGTCAAATGCGTCACTAAAATACCGCCCTACCTTCATCAATTTCTTTTGCAACCTGCTCAACAAACTTAATTAGACTCATGAGTCATGCTGACTATCCTTGTTTCGTCTGTACCCTCTCCAAATGCTCATAAATCCTATCCTTAAGAATCCTCTCCAATAATTTGACACTTCAGAAAATAAAATCCTAACCCATTCAACCTTTCCCTGTCACTCTGTTCCTCAAATCCCGGGAACATCCCAGTAAATTCTTTCCATAATCTTTCAAACTTATTTATATCTTTTCTGTAGTTAGTTGACCAAAACTGTGCACAATGGTCCAAAATTGGCATCACCAATGCCTTATACAACTTTACCATAACATCCCACTCCAATACTCAATACTTTGATTTATGAAGGCCAATCTGCCATAAGTTCTCTTAACGACCATAAGTCATGTCACCCGACTTTTTATTTTTATATATATATATATATATATAAAAAAACAAAGCCCCCCCCCACAACCTCCCTCTCCCTCCCTATTAATACCCACCCTCCCCCCCCAATATCTACCCACTAAAAAAGAAAGGAGGAGATCATTAATTATATATAATTCAAGTATTCGGCAGTGAAACCAAGATGCCACACTGGATTGGATTGAGAGCTCAAATCTTCAAACCAAGAATTTTTAAATATGGGCTCCATACTTTTACAAAAAATGATATTTATCCCTCAAATTATACGTTATCTTTTCAAGAGGGATACAAGATTCCATTTCAGTATGCCACCTTTGCATTCCTAAAACTAAATCAGATTTCCAAGTAATAGCCACATATTTCTTAGATACAGTCAAAGCTAAATGTAAAAATTCAATTTGATAGTCAATCTTAATCTTGAGAAATCATTTTAATATCTCCTAATAAAAACAACATTGGATCAAATGGAAGTTTAACTTTTAATACTTTTTCCAAAATTAATTTAACGTATCCAAAAAATCTTAACTTTAGAACAGATCCAAGTCAAATGAAAAAAAGTACCTAACTTAACCACATCTAAAACACAAATCTGAAGAGATTACATTTTTAATTTTTTAGGGAATAAGTATAATTGATGTAAAAAAATATATATTGGACTAATCTGTATCTTACATTTATAACCTTAGTCATATTATCTTTGCAAAGATTCCTCCAAACATTGTCATCTATCTTCCTATTCAAATCAGTTTCTCATTTTAATCTTGATTTATTAATATTTGGTTTAAACATTTTACTTTGTAATAATTTATACATCTGAGGAATTTATTTATTTATTTATTTCTCCTTTAGTAAGTAATAACTCTAAAGCAGATTGTCTTCATAATTTTAAACTATGGCCTAACTTCAATTAAAAAGTTTTCACTTGATAATAACAAAAAAAGTATTATTATTCGATTAAAAGATATAAATTTCCTCACTTCAAACAATCTTCAACATTTTTAATCCCCAATTGAATCCATCTCTTCAAAAACTGATTATTAACAGTAAAAGGGAGAAGCTTATTTTGATATAAAGGTATTTTCTTTTTTTTAAAAATTTTTTATTTTTCACACTATAAACCATATTGACCAAGATACATACAGACATTTTTCTTCTTAAATATATAGTGTCGTTTTTTTCCCCCTTTTCCCCTTCCCTTTCCTCCCTCCCTCACTCCCTTCCCCATTTATTTGAAGTTCAATCTATAAGATACATTAAACCCGTTAAACAATGTTGTCACTTAATAAAAATAAACAAGAAATTTTACTGAGTCAGTTCTTTTCGTTATCTTCTCCTTCTGTCATTTTAGGTGGTGGAAGTCCATGGTAGGATTTCTCTATTGTGTTTCATGTACGGCTCCCATATTTGTTCGAATATTGTAATGTTATTTCTTAAATTATATGTTATTTTTTCTAATGGAATACATTTATTCATTTCTATGTACCATTGTTGTATTCTCAAGTTATCTTCTAATTTCCAGGTTGACATAATACATTTTTTTGCTACAGCTAGGGCTATCCTAACAAATCTTTTTTGTGCTCCATCCAAATCAAGTCCAAATTCTTTGTTTCTTATATTACTTAGGAGGAAGATCTCTGGGTTTTTTGGTATATTGCTTTTTGTGATTTTATTTAATATCTGGTTTAGATCTTCCCAAAATGTTTCCACTTTCTCACATGTCCAGATTGCATGAATTGTTGTTCCTGTTTCCTTTTTACAGCGAAAACATCTGTCTGAAACTGTTGGGTCCCATTTATTTAACTTTTGAGGTGTGACGTATAGCCTGTGTATCCAGTTATATTGTATCATGCAAAACCTCGTGTTTATTGTATTTCCAGAGCATAGCTTCTCCCATGTTTCATTCTTTAACTTGATGTTTAGATCTTGTTCCCATTTTTGTTTAGGTTTACTGTTTGTTTCCTCGTTCTCCTTTTCTTGCAGTTTGATGTGCATGTTTGTTACAAATTTTTTAATTATCATTGTGTCTGTAATCACATATTCAAAATTGCTTCCTTCTGGTAACCTCAGACTGTTTCCCAATTTGTCCTTCAAGTAGGTTTTCAGTTGGTAGTATGCAAACATTGTATCATGAGTTATATTATATTTATCCTTCATTTGTTCAAAGAATAATAATTATTTCCTGAAAAACAATTTTCTATTCTTTTGATCCCTTTCTCTCCCATTCTCTAAAGGAAAGGTTATCTATTGTGAAAGGGATTAGCTGATTTTGCATCAATATTAGTTTTGGTAGTTGGTAATTTGTTTTATTCCTTTCTACATGAATCTTCTTCCAAATGTTGAGCAGATGATGCAATACCGGTGAATTCCTATGTTGCACCAATTTTTCATCCCATTTATATAGTATATGTTCAGGTATCTTCTCCCCTATTTTATCTAGTTCTAATCTGGTCCAATCTGGTTTTTCCCTTGTTTGATAAAAATCTGATAGGTATCTGAATTGTGCGGCTCTAAAATAATTCTTAAAGTTTGGTAGGTGTAAGCCTCCTTGTTTGTACCATTCTGTTAATTTATCTAGTGCTATCCTTGGTTTCCCTCCCTTTCCATAAGAATTTCCTTATTATTTTCTTTAACTCCTTGAAGAATTTCTCTGTTAGGTGTATTGGTAATGACTGAAATAGGTATTGTATCCTTGGGAAAATATTCATTTTAAAACAGTTTATCCTTCCTATCAGTGTTAGTGGTAAGTCTTTCCAATGCTCTAAGTCGTCTTGTAATTTTTTCATTAATGGATGGTAATTGAGTTTATATAGATGGCCGAGGTTTTTACTTAGTTGTATACCTAGGTATCGCATTGCTTGCGTTTGCCATCTAAATGGTGATTCTTGGGGGAGTCACGTGATGGAGTAGTGGCCGGACGGTGAACTCCAGCCCTCTCCAGAAAAGTCGGGAAAAACAAGAGAAAATACAAAGGCACAGAAATACAAGTTAAAGAAAAGTGAATATAAAGGTGGAAAGAAGATGGAGACAAAAGGAGAAAAATCAAAATCAACGGAAAGAAGAGAGGAAGAGAAGACAATGGAGGAAAAAGGTGAAGGCCTTACCTGTCCGAAGAGGCCCGCTGTGGAGAGAGGGCCCCACTACCTCAGGTCGGTAGAAAGAGAACTACAACAATGGCTCACAGAGCCGAGTAAAAGTGCGCAACCGCGCATGCGCGACTCTTCGCGCATGCGCGGATGCGCATACAAAAAAACACACCGACGGGAGGGGGGACCAGCTGGGGAGTCGATCTCCACAGCCGGCAACGACAGCTGCAGAACACCTGCAGCAAGAAGAGACCACAGAAGACAATGGAAACAAGAAAGAAGAGGAGGAAAGGGCAGCAAAGAAACAACAGATGGTCAACCTAGAGGAAGAAGAAGAGGAAGAGGAAGAGTACAGGGAAATAGAAGAAGAAAAGATAGGCAAGGTAAAGGAGGTACTTGCTCTTGTTAGAGGATACATGGAGTCATTTAAAGAATGGCAAACACAGGAATTCAATGATTTAAGAAGAAGAATAAACAACACAGAAAAGAAAATAAATAAAATGGATATGACCTTAACAGAAATGGGGAAAAAAATGGACAAGATGGAAGAACGGGCAATAGCAGCAGAAATGGAGGTAGAAGACTTAAAAAAGAAATTGGAGGAATCTAATAAAAAAACTAAAGAGACACAAGAATTACTAGCCCAAAAAATAGATATAATGGAAAATTATAACAGAAGAAATAACATAAAGATAGTGGGCCTTAAGGAAGATGTAGAAGGCAAGAATATGAGGGAGTTTATAAAAGAATGGATCCCTAAGGCCCTAGGATGTCCAGAACTACAGCAAGAAATGGAAATAGAAAGGGCACATAGAGCATTGGCCCCTAAACCACAACCACAACAAAAACCAAGATCTATTGTAGTAAAATTCCTAAGATATACTACAAGAGAAAAGGTACTGGAGAAGACAATGGAAAAAGTAAGAGAGGGCAACAAACCACTGGAGTATAAAGGGCAAAAAATCTTCATTTATCCAGATATAAGCTTTGAACTCCTAAAGAAGAGAAAAGAGTTCAATGCAGCAAAAGCGATTTTATGGAAGAAAGGATATAAATTTACACTGAAGCATCCTGCGGTATTATAATCATATAACCGTTTACAGCACGGAAACAGGCCATGTCCTGAAAATATTTATTCCAGGACAACAAAACAGACTATTCTCGGATCCAGAAGAAGCACGAAAATTTGCAGAACAATTACAAAAATAGACTGAGGGATGAAGACGGGTAATGAGAGCAAAAATTATCACGATTGATATGTATGTGGGTAAAGACAAAAATAGACTGAGGGATGAAGACGGGTAAGGAGGGTAAAAATGACCACGATTGATATGTATGCGGGTAAAGAGGTATAAGAGTGAATAGAGACAATGGGCATATGTGAAAGTATCTGTAATTAGAGGAAAACATAGAAAGTATAGACAAGAATTAATAAGGGAAGGTAATGGAATAGAGAGAATAAGGAGGGAACTAAAAGAGTGACCTTTGTGACATATAAAAAATGAAATCTTTTCTGGGGGGGGCTGGGTGGGGGGAAAAGAGCGGTCACTGCAAAATCAGTTGACGCTTGCGAGTGGATTCGCAAATCCAAATGGAGAGGGGAGATGTGGTTGTCCGACAAGGGATAAAGGGCAACTCAGGAGGGGAAGGGGAGATTGGGGATAAAGAAGATAGAAATAGGAGAATAAGGAAAATGTTGGATGTTGTAGGAATGTTGTCTGGTAAAGAGTTGAAAATAAGAAAACAGAAATGGAAAAGGAGGAAAGGTAATGATGGAAAAACAGAAAGAGAAGATAAACAAAATATAAAATGGCTACGCTGAACTATATGACTCTAAATATTAATGGAATACATAACCAAATTAAAAGGAAGAAACTACTAAATTTACTGAAAAAGGAAAAAATAGATATAGCATTTGTCCAAGAAACACATTTAACTGAATTGGAGCACAAGAAATTAAAGAGAGATTGGGTAGGACATGTAACAGCAGCATCGTATAATTCAAAAGCAAGAGGAGTGGCTATATTAATTAGCAAAAATGTGCCATTTAAAATAGAAGAGGAAATAATAGATCCAGCAGGGAGATATGTTATGATAAAATGTCAGATATATTCAGAGCTTTGGAATCTACTTAATATATATTCACCTAACGAAGAAGATCAAAAGTTTATGCAAGATATCTTTTTGAAGGTAGCTAATACGCAAGGGAACATACTAATAGGAGGGGATTTCAATCTGAATTTGGATCCAAATATGGATAAAACGGGGAAAAAAATTAACAGGAAGAACAAAGTAACCAAATTTATAATTAAATCAATGCAAGAAATGAAACTTGTGGACATATGGAGGAAACAAAACCCAAAAGAAAAGGAATACTCATACTACTCGACTAGACATAAAACATACTCAAGGATAGACCTATTCCTGTCATCAGCCCACATACAAGGGAGAGTTAGGAAAACGGAATATAAAGCTAGACTATTATCGGACCACTCACCCCTGTTATTGGCAATAGAGCTAGAAGACATCCCTCCAAGAATGTATAGATGGAGATTAAACCCCATGTTACTTAAAAGGCAGGATTTTAGAGAATTTATTGAAAGACAAATTAAAATGTATTTTGAAATAAATACGAAATCAGTGAAAGATAAGTTTATACTATGGGATGCAATGAAAGCATTCATTAGAGGGCAAATAATAAGTTATGTAACCAAGATGAAAAAGGACTATAATCAGGAAACAGAGCAGTTGGAAAGGGAAATAGTAAATATAGAAAAAGAATTAGCAATGAAGGAAGATACAACTAAAAGAAGAGAATAGGCGGATAAAAAAAATAAAATATGAAACACTACAAACATATAAGGTGGAGAAGAATATAATGAAGACAAAACAGAAATATTATGAACTAGGTGAAAAAACGCACAAAATCCTAGCATGGCAGCTTAAGACAGAACAAGCTAAGAAAATGGTATTGGCATCAAGGAAAAAAGACAAACAAATTACATATAATCCAAAAGAAATTGAGGAAAACTTTAGAAAATTCTATGAACAATTATACTGAATTGAAAACGAAGGGAAAGAAGGGAAAATAGATGAATTTCTAACTAAAATTGAACTACCAAAACTACAAATAGAGGAACAAAATAAATTAACAGAGCCATTTGGAATAGTAGAAATACAAGAGATAATAAAGAAATTACCAAATAATAAGACATCAGGAGAGGATGGATTCCCAATAGAATTCTATAAAACATTTAAAGACTTATTAATTCCGCCCCTCCTGGAAGTAATCAACCAGATTGATAAAACACAAAGCTTACCAGATTCATGTAAAACAGCAATAATTACAGTAATACTAAAGCAAGGGAAAGATCCACTCTCACCAGCGTCATATAGACCAATATCTTTGCTAAACACAGATTATAAGATAATAGCTAAACTATTAGCGAACAGATTAGCAGAACAGGTACCGAAAATGGTAAATTTAGACCAAACTGGATTTATCAAAAAAAGACGCACAACAGACAATATTTGTAAATTTATTAACTTAATTCATGCAGTAGAAGGAAATAAAGCACCGGCAGTAGCAGTTGCTTTAGACGCAGAGAAGGCCTTCGACAGAGTAGAATGGAATTACTTGTTCAAAGTATTGCAAAAATTCAGTTTACCGGAGAAGTATATTAATTGGATTAAAGCATTATATAAGGGACCGTTAGCGAAAGTGACAGTAAATGGACATGTATCAAAGCAATTTAACTTAAGCAGGTCAACGCGGCAGGGATGCCCACTATCACCATTATTGTTTGCGCTAGCTATAGAACCACTAGCAGAATCGATAAGAAGAGATAAGAATATAAAAGGAATAAAAATAAAAGACAGGGAATATAAAATCAGTCTGTTTGCGGATGATGTGATAGTGTACTTAACAGAACCAGAACTATCAATAAAAGAACTATATAAGAAATTGAAGGAATATGGAGAAGTGTCGGGATACAAGATAAACGTAAATAAAAGTGAAGCAATGCCTATGAATAACGCGGATTTCTCAAAATTTAAGGAGGAATCCCCATTCAGATGGCAAACGCAGGCAATAAGATACCTAGGTGTGCAAATAAACAAAAATCTAGGCCAATTATATAAACTCAATTACAATCCACTAATGAAAAAATTACAGGACGATTTAGAGCATTGGAAAGAGCTACCACTAACACTGATAGGAAGAATAAACTGTATTAAAATGAACATTTTTCCAAGGATACTATACTTATTTCAGGCATTGCCAATACAACTGACAGAAAAATTCTTCAAAGAGTTAAAGAAAATAATAAGGAAATTTTTATGGAGAGGGGGGAAACCGAGGATAGCACTAGACAAATTAACAGAATGGTATAAACAAGGAGGCTTACAATTGCCAAACTTCAAAAATTATTATAGAGCCGCACAATTAAGGTACCTATCAGATTTTTATCAAACAAGGGAAAAACCAGACTGGACGAGACTAGAATTAGATAAAATAGGGGAAAAGATACCTGAACACATATTATATAAATGGGACGAAAAATTGGTACAACATAGAACTTCTCCAGTATTACACCATCTCCTCAATATATGGAAGAAGATTCATGTAGAAAGAAATAAAATAAATTACCAAATACCAAAACTAATATTGACGCAAAATAAGCTACTCCCTTTTACAATAGACAACCTTGCCTTTAGAAAATGGGAAAAAAAAGGGATTAAAAGAATAGAAAATTGTTTTTCAGGAAGTAGATTCTTATCCTTTGAACAAATGAGAGATAAGTACAATATAACGGGAGATACAGCGCTGGCATATTACCAACTGAGATCCTACTTGAAAGATAAATTAGGAAGCAACTTGAGTTTACCAGAGGGAAGTAACCTTGAATATGTGATTACAGATACAATGTTAATCAAAAGATTTATAAAAAATATGTATATTAAACTGCAAGAAAAGGAAAATGAGGAAACAAATGGTAAAACTAAACAAAAATGGGAACAAGATTTAAATATAAAGATAAAAAAGGAAACATGGGAGAAGTTATGCTCTGGAACGATGAGAAATACAATAAATACGAGGCTGCGTATGATACAATATAATTGGTTACACAGACTATACATTACACCGCAAAAGTTAAATAAATGGGACCCAACAGTATCTGATAGATGTTTTCGATGTAAAAAAGGGGAACAACAATTCATGCAATCTGGACATGTGAGAGAGTAGAAAAATTTTGGGATGATCTCAATCAGATATTAAATAAAATAACAGAAAACAATATACCAAAGAATCCAGAGATCTTTCTCCTAAGTAACATAAAAAATAAAGAATTTGGAATTGACTTGGAGGATGCACAAAAAAGATTTGTTAAGATAGCCCTAGCTGTAGCAAAAAAATGTATTATGTCAACCTGGAAATTGGAAGATAATTTGAAAATACAACAATGGTATATAGAAATGAATAAATGTATTCCATTAGAAAAAATAACATATAGTTTAAGAAATAATATTGAAATATTCGAACAAGTATGGGAGCCTTACATTAAATACAATAGCGAAAACCTACCGGGAACAAACATTACCTAAGTTGATGGAAGGAGAAGAGAAGAAAAGAATGGACTCAGTAGAATTTCTGGTGTATTTTTGTTGAATGACAACATTGTCTAACTGAATTAATGCAACCTAGATTGTATAACTAAAATGGATGAGAGGGGGGGGGGATGGGGGGGTGGCTTGGGAGGAGGGAGGGGGGAGAGAGAAAAAGTCACTGTAAATGTGTGGAAAAGAAAAAGTGTATATCATGGCTATTGTGATTTATGGTGTGAAAAATAAAAAATTTAAAAAAGAAATAAAAAAAAAATAAATGGTGATTCTTTCTTAAACTTTGTGAAATCTGCATTATTCATTGGCATTGCTTCACTTTTATTTGCATTGATCTTGTACCCCGATACTTCTCCATATTCCTTCAATTTCCTATGTCATTCTTTTATTGATATTTCTGGTTCTGTTAAGTATATTATAACGTCATCTGCAAATAGACTGATTTTATATTCCTTCTCTTTTATTTTTATCCCTTTTATTTTATTTTCTGTTCTTATCAGTTCTGCTAGTGGTTCTATAGCTAACGCGATCAGTGAGGGAGATAGTGGACATCCCTGCCTTGTTGATCTGCTTAAGTTAAATTGTTTTGATATATATCCATTTACTGTCACTTTTGCCAATGGCCCCATATATAATGCTTTAATCCAATTAATATATTTCTCTGGTAGGCTGAATTTTTGTAGTACTTTGAATAAATAATTCCATTCTACTCTGTCAAAGGCCTTCTCTGCTTCTAAAGCAACCGCTACTGTTGGAGTTTTATTTCCTTCTACTGCATGAATTAAGTTAATAAATTTACAGATATTGTCTGTTGTTTGTCTTTTTTTAATAAATCCAATTTGGTCTTGATTTACTATTTTTGGTACATAGTCGGCCAATCTGTTTGCTAATAGTTTAGCTATTATCTTATAATCTGTGTTAAGTAGAGATATTGGTCTATATGACACTGGTGCAAGTGGATCTTTCCCTGTCTTTGGTATTACTGTAATTATTGCTGTTTTGCATGAATCTGGTATGCATTGTGTTTTATCAATGTGGTTGATTACTTCCAGGAGGGGAGGAATTAATAAGTCTTTAAATGTTTTATAGAATTCTATTGGGAATCCATCCTCTCCTGGTGTTTTATTGTTCGGTAGTTTTTTTAAATATCTCCTGTAATTCTTTTATTTCAAATTGTTTTATTAATTTATTTTGCTCCTCTGTTTGTAATTTCGGTAGTTCAATTTTAGTTAGAAATTCATCTATTTTGTCTTCTTTCCCTTCGTTTTCAGTTTGATATAGTTGCTCATAGAATTCCCTGAAATTTTCATTGATCTCCATTGAATTATATGTAATTTGTTTGTCCTTTTTCCTTAATGCCAATACCATTCTTTTAGTTTGTTCTGTCTTAAGCTGCCACGCTAGAATTTTGTGCGTTTTTTCTCCTAGCTCATAATATTTCTGTTTTTTCTTCATTATGTTCTTCTCCACCTTATATCTTGAATAAATTTTTGATCTTCTTCATTAGGTGAATATGCATTGAGTAAATTCCAAAATTCTGAATATATCTGACATTTTAACATTACATATCTCCCTGTTGGATCTATTATTTCCTCTTCTATTTTGATTGGTACATTTTTATTGATTAATATAGCTACTCCTCTGGCTTTTGCATTATATGATGCTGCTGTTACATGTCCTATCCAATCTCTCTTTAATTTCTGTGTTCTACTTCAGTTAGATGTGTTTCTTGTACGAATGCTAGATCATTTTTTTCTTTTTTCAGTAAATTTAACAGTTTCTTCCTTTTGATTTGGTTATGTATTCCATTAATATTTAAAGTCATATAGTTCAACATAGTCATTTCATACTTTGTTTATCTTTCCTTTCCATTTCCTCATCACCACCTTCCCTTCTTATCCATTTCTGCTTTCTTTTTTTGAACACATTATAAGACATTTCTAAAACATAAAATATTTCCACTATTCTCATATCTAAAATTCCTTTAACCCCAATAGTCCCTCCCCTTTCTGAGTTGCCCTTTGTCCCTTGTCGGGCAACCACATCTCCCCTCTCCATTTGGATTTGCGAATCCGCTCGCAAGCGTCAACTAATTTTGCGGTGACTGTTATTCTTCCCCACCCAGCCCCCAGAAAAGATTTTAATCTTCATATATAATGCTCTCTTAATTCCCTCCTTACTTCCTTTCTTCCCTTTCTTTCCCTTCTTAGTTCTTACCTATACTCTACACACATACACACAAATACATATATACATACACACATACATATAGTTTGTTGTCATTTTTGTTCTTGTAACATCTCTTCATCTCTCTGTCTGTGTTGTAGTTGTTCTGCAAATTTTCGTGCTTCCGGATCCGAGAATAGTTTGCTTTGCTGCCCCAGAATAACTATTTTAAGTACCGCTGGGTATTTTAACATAAATTTAATCCTTTTTTCCATAGGGTCATTTTTGCTGCATTGAACCCCTTCCTCTTCTTCAGGAATTCAAAACTTATATCTGGATAGAAAAAAATTTTTTGACCCTTGTATTCCAGTGGTTTTTTGTCTTCTCTTATTTTTTCATTGCCTTCTCCAATATATTTTCTCTTGTTGTATATCTTAGAAATTTTACTAGAATGGATCTTGGTTTTTGTTGTGGTTGTGGTTTAGGGGCTAATGTTCTGTGTGCCCTTTCTATTTCCATTTCTTCCTGTAATTCTGGTCTTCCTAGGACCCTGGGGATCCATTCTTTTATAAATTCTTTCATATTTTTGCCTTCTTCATCTTCCTTAAGGCCTACTATCTTTATATTGTTTCTTCTATTATAATTTCCCATTATATCTATCTTCTGAGCTAACAGCTCCTGTGTCTCTTTAACTTTTTTATCAGATTCTTCTAATTTCTTTTTTAAGTCCTCTACTTCCATTTCTACGGCTGTTTCTCGTTCTTCCACCTTGTCTACTCATATATTCTTTAAAAAAAATATATATCCATGCACTTGCCCTTCCCTTCATCTTCCATTTCTCTGTGTTCTTCCTCCTCTTCTTCTGAGTCCACTCCAGTGTCTGTGTCCTTTACCTCTGTCTCTTCTGGTTTTCTTGTTGGGTTGTTTGTTTTATTTTGTTGGGTATTTTTGGTCTTCTTATTTTTTATTAGAAGTGTCTTGGTGTTGGTCTTCTTCCTCTGGGTTGGTCATCTGTTGTTTCTTTGATTTCTTATTTTTATTCTCTTCCTTCTTGTTCTCATTATTTTCTATGTTTTCCTGTTGAGAGTCTTGCTGTTGTGTTATACTTGTCTGTTTCAGCTGTGGAGATTTACTCCTCAGCTGGTCCCCCCTCCCGTCAGTGTTATTTTTGTTTTGCGCATCGCGCATGCGCAAATCCTCGCGCATGCGTGGTTGCGCACTTTTGTTTGGCCCCGTGAGCCATTTTTGTAGTCCCGAGTTCGGGGCTTCGACTGACCTCAGGGAGTGGGCTTCTCTCTCCACGGCGGGCCTCCTCGTACCGGTAAGGCCTTCACCTTCCTCCTCCGATGTCTTTCCTTCTTCTTTTCTTCCCGTTGTTTTTGGTTTTTCTTTCTTCGCTGCCATTTTCTCCACACTTTTACTTTCACTTTGTTTTGGTTTTTATGTTTGTGCCTTTGTTTTTCTCACTTTTCTGGAGAGGGCTGGAGTTCCCCAACCGGCCACTACTCCATCACGTGACTCCTCCCAATATAAAGGTATTTTCAATGAAATCTTACCTTTTCCACCTATCTCATAAAATCAATTTTATTCCACAATTCAATTAAATGCTTCAATATCGGTGGATCTCGACTAATGAACAATTTTGAATACCATTTATAAATAAATTCTTGCAAACATTGCCCATCAATTTAAGCTAACTGTATATTTGCCCAAACTGAGGATTTATTTAAATCAAACATTCCACGAATAAATTTCAGTTGTGCAGCTTTATAATTCTGAAAATGTGGAAATTGTTAGCCACCTAATACAACCCCATTAATGTGTTTATCCCCTTCCCATTCCTCAGATGCACCCAAATAGCCTCAGTGGGGGAGCTTTCTAGTTAGTCATGTGATATTTTCCCTGTCGGGCAATGCCACTCCTCCCCCTTTCATCCCTCCCACTCTATCACTTCTGAAACCATGGAACCCCAGAACATTAAGCTGCCAGTCCTGCCCCTCTTACGACCAAGTTTCACTAATAGCCACAATGTCATTATTCCATGTGCCAATCCATATAACCATATAACTGTTTGCAGCATGGAAACAGGCCATGTCGGCCCTTCAGGTCCGTACTGGTTCACTTGAACAACTCCACTAGCTCCTCTGCAAACTCCTGAGGAAATAGAGGCTTTCTTCATGATGCCATTGGTGTGTTGGTTCCAGGAAAGATCTTCCAAGATAGTGACTCCCAAGAACCTACATTTGCTGCCCTAAGCTCATTCACCATTCCTACAACTTGCACTGAAATGGACACAACTCCGAACATTATTCCCACCATGCACAACCTTTTGACTTGTGTCTTTGTATGCAGGTTTAACATCATCCTTTTCCACAACCCCTCACTATCTGCTCTGGAACTCTGGTTCCCACCCTCCTGCAGATCTACTTAAAACTGGCTGGAGCAGCACAAGGATATGTCCCCCTCCATTTTTGATGCAAACTGTCTCAGGTTCCACCTTCCCTGGAAGAGAACCCAATGATCTAGAAATCTGAAGCCTTCCCTCCTGCACCATGTCTCTAGTCGCGCGTTAAGCTGCATGATCCTCCTATTTCTATCCTCACTAGCAAGTGGCAATGGTAGCAATCCTGAGATCACAACCCTGGAACTCCTGTCCTTCTTAACACCTAACTCCCTGCACTCTGCAGGACCTCATCACCCTTCCTATCCACATCATTGGTCCCTATATGGACCATGACATCTGGCTGCTCACCCTCCCTCCTGAGAATGCCGTGAACTTGATCGGAGACAACCTGGATCCTGGCAGGCAACGTACAATTCAGGATTCTCAATCCCTTCCACTGAACCCCTTTTCTTTTCCCCTATCGAATCTCCCATCTCTACAGCTTGCCTCATCTCCTTTCTGAGCCACAAAGGCCAGACTTCAGGCCTTGATTGCTTGGTTGACCCCCAATGGTATCCAAAATGATATGTGTTATTGAGGGGAATGGTCACAAGGGAGCCCTGCGCTGACTGCCAGTTCCCTTTCTCTCTTGTCATCCAGCTACCTTCCTCCTGCCTCCTAGGCGTGATCACCTCTCTGTAACTCCTATAACCCTCTCAGCCTCTTCATCCAACTCCACCTCCCTAACCCGTTAAGTAGGGAGCTGCAGCTGGATGCACTGCTCTGACTATCCACACCTTGCAAATACATCATGTCCCTGCCCGAGTTGCCATGCCCATTGCTCTCTCTGTGAAAGAGGGAAAAGCCTTTCCTGACCTCCCCTGCCCTTATCTGTGCATTTTTTTTGCTGAATCCTCCTTTTCCCTCTATCGTACTGTTGTTATCGCTTCCTGAGCCTCTGCTTGCCGAGGCCTCAAGACAAAGCCTCGAAGCCCCACTCACACACAGGTCGCTGCACTGTGGTCTCTGCTCTTGAGTGCCCCCTTCCTTTTATGGGCTGCAGTTAATTAGTCAATCTCACACAAAGTACCTACCTTTAGTGGGGCCTTACAACACTTCGGCTTCACTCCAACTTTCCCGCTGCTGGAAGAAACTCACAAGCAATAATCTTTACAGGTGCTGGGTCACCCCCTCCTCTGTACACCCACTCTCCTTCATTTCCACTCTCAGTCCTGCTGCAGGGAATCAACCCAAAACATCACCCATTCCTCTCCCCTCGTAGATGCTGTTTCATCTGCTGAGTTCTGCCAGCAGTTTGTTTTATGCTCTCATTATTGACATTTTCACCCCGCGGAGGATTCTTAACCCTGTCGTAATTTTATAAACCTGTCATGTATCCTCTCAACCTCTAACCCAAGTTTTTCCAGCGTCCTGGTAAACCTCTTCTGCACCCTCTCCAAAGCCTCCTCGTTTGGTCTGATGTGGTGACCGGAAGAGCACACAATTTCTGGGCGGAGCACAAATTAGGGCAGCACGGTTGGTGTAGTGGGTTAGCGCAATGCCATTACAGCACCAGTGACCACGCTGTCTGTGAGGCGTTTGTAGGTTCTCCCCGTGCCTACGTGGGTTTCTGCCAGATGCTCCGGTTTCCTCCCGTTGTTTGAAACATGCTGGGGGTTATAGGTCAATTGGGGGCACAGCTCATGGGCCAAAAGGACCTGTCACTCTGCTGTGTGTCTAAATAAAATTTTAAAAGAAATGTGGCCTCAGAGTTTTATACAGCAGCAACAGAACCACCTGACGTTGGTACTCCACACTCCAACTGATGAAGGCAAGCCTTCTTTACCACCCTCTCTACTTATGTGGCCACTTTCAGGGAGCTGAGGACTTGCTCTGCAAGAACCCCCCCCCGTACATGCATTCTCAAGGGTCTTGTCATTTACTGCAACCCTTCCCCCTTACATTTGACCTCCCAAAGTGAAACACCTCTCACTTTTCAGGATTCAACTCCACCTGCCATTTCCCTGCCTACCGATCCACGTCCTGGTCTCTCTCTCTCTCTCGCTCTCAACAGCCTTCCTCACCATCCACAACTCTGCCAATTCTGTCATCTACAAACTTGCTAGTCAGTTCCCCAATATTTTTCCCTGGATCATCCATATATATCATAAACAACAGAGGTCCCAGCTCCGATGCTGGTGGAGCACCAATGATCACAGACCTGCAGTCACAGAATCCACTCACTTCACCACTACCCTTCCTCGGGAGTGGTTCAGGCACCCTCTGATGACGTAAGCGATGTGAGACGCAGGGAGTGGGGGGGGGGGGGTAATAGTCAGGATCACCCGTGTGGCGGTGAGCCAATGAGAAAGGCAGAGGAGTTTAGCTGGGTGGTGTCTGGGAGGACGCAATGTTGTGTCTAGTGAAGAATAAAAAGAAAGTCGACTTCACGGTGGATGAAAGAAACGAGTGGGTGTATTCTTTATAAGCTGTGGTATCAGTGATGTTACAAACCTTTATTTGCTCTGAATCCAGTCTACAGTGGATGACTCAAAACAAATAGGTTTCCAAGATTCATAGAAAATAGGAGCAGAAGGCCATTCAGCCCTTCAAGCCTGTCTCACCATTCAATTTGACCACAGCTGATCATGTGACCTCAGTACCCTATTCCTGCTTTCTCTCCACACCACTTGATCCCTTTGGCAAGAACAGCCACATTGAACTCCCTTCTGAATATCGTTAACGAACTACCCTCCACAACGTTCTGTGGCTGGGAGTAGTTTCTCCTCACCTCAGTTCCAAATGGGTTCCCCTCTTCCTGAGATTGTGATCCCTTGTTCTGGACTTCCCCAACATCCAGAACATTCTTCCTGTCTGGTCCTGTCAGAATCTTATGTCTTCGTTCTTGGGCGTCACTATCTTGGATAATCTTTCCTGGCCCTAACACACTAATGGCATCGTGAAGAAATCACTTCAGTGCCTCTACTTCCTCAGAAGTTTGCGGAGGTTTGGTATGACATCAGAAACCCTGGCAAATTTCTACAGAGGTGTGGTGGAAGGTGTGCTGACCGGCTGCATCACAGTCTGGTATGGGGACACCAATTACTCCCCCCCCCCCCAACCTGAGCGTAAAGCACTGCAAAAGATAGAGGACAGTGGATACAGCCCAGGACATCACACGCCCACTCTCCTAATCTGTCCAGGTCATCCTGCAGCCCCTACCGTCTCATCCCACCACCCTCCCCCCTCAGTTTAGTAAGGTGCAAATCTCACATCACATTCAATTACTTTGTCCACATCATCAGCACACATTGTAAATAGCTGGGGTCCCGGCACTGAACCTTGAGGCACCCACTAGTAACTGTCTGCCAAGCTGAAAAGGACATTTTCATTCCCACTCTCCGCTCCCTGCCTGCCACCCGTTTTCCATCCACGTCAATACATCACCTCCAACACCATGTTCTCCAATTTTGCACCCCATTCTCTTGTGTTGGACCTCATAAAAAGCCTTTTGAATGTCCAGATATGCCAGATCAACTGGTTTAACGTTGTCTATGACTTGTTACAACCATGGAAGATTCTAGATTTGTGGAGCAGCATTTCAAACTGATTTAGATCAGTAATGGAGAAAGAACAAATCTAAATTACAAATTATATAAATAACATTACCTCACAGCTCTTGAGCTTGATCCCATGGTTAATGAAAGCTAACACACCACATGCCTTCTTAACAATACAACACTCATCATTGTGGACAAGCCAATTCTGTTCCCACAAAGCAAAACCTCCTTGGATTCTATGCCTTCTTAATGAACCTTGCATGGAGAACCTTATCAATGCCTTACTGAAATCCATATACACTGCATCCGCCGCTCTACCTTCATCAATGTCATTTGTTACATCCTCAAAGAATTCAATCAGGCTCGTGAGACTGGATTAGCAATGTCACCTTCCCCTGACGAAGCTGTGCTGACTATCCCTAATCAGATTATACCCCTCTAAATGCTTGTGAATCTTGTCCCTCAATGAATACCAAAGCAAAGTATTAAGGACCTCCTCTACCTCCATGCACCCATTTCCACTATGACCCCTGATGGGTCCTACACTCACACGTCTCATCCTTGTTCTTCATGTACTTGTAGAATGCCTTGGGGATTCACCTTAATCCTGATTGCCAAAGCCCCTCATGGCCCCTTCGTGGCCTCATCAAGGAGAGGGGAAACCTTCAATTTCAAACTCCACTGCTTTGTGGCCCTACCCACTCATGGGAAAGGCTTTGCGGGCACACCCCGAGGGAAAATCCAGAGTCTGAATCCTGAAGGCGGCTGACTGTTGTACTTAGCACTGGCTCGACAACTCCTGTGACGCAACTGGCACCAAACTCTATCGACCTTTGTTGTTCCTTTAGACCCGTCATTACCAAGGAGAGGTGGGTCCCTGTATGTGCAACAGACCGATCTCCATATCAACTCTGCCCTGGCTTATGCCCTGCAGAGGTCCCTCCACGGTGACTACCAGAAGCACAGTACTCGTGGTCAACCACAACCGACGGAGGCCAAAGAAGAATGTCTATCTTTGGTTCCTATGGAAATGGGGACCTTCTGAGTTTCTCCAGCACTTTTGTGTATTGACTACAATCACAGCATATGCAGACTTTCTTGTTACACTTTAAACAGTTCAATTAAACCTGCCACAATGATATTAGTTCCATCTCATTTAAGGTGGAGATGAGGAAAACCTGTTTTTCCCAGAGAGTAGTGAATTTGTGGAATTCTCTGCCCAGGAAAGCAGTTGAGGCTACTTGATTAAACACGTTTAAAGTTTAGTTAGATGGATTTTTACATTAAAAAAAAGGCAGGTAGGTGGAGTTAAGTCAATGATCAGATCAGCCACATCTCTTGATCTCTCCAGTAGGTCACCCAGCTTGTTCCCACCTTCACCCTTGATGAGTCAACCTCAGCAAGGCCATGATCTATGATGCCCTTGCATTCAGAATGTACATCCAGCTGCAACTCTGGGAGTTGGTGCTTCCCACAGGAGTTATCGTCAAGGACATGGACGATTCCCTGACTTCCCATGTTCTGTACTTGCTTTGGACAATCTTCAGAGCCTTCTCGGCTGCAAGAACCACTAAACAGCAATGGTCAGCATTACCCTCTGTCCCAGTGTAGCCCTGCAGCCTCCACTTTCCCAAGCCACAGTGCCTTACACTGGGCCACAGTAATATCCCACTCAAACCCACCCCTTCTCCAAGAGCAGAGCTCCGCTGCCATCCCACAAGTTGACTCAATCCCCTCTCCTCAAGCTCAATGTTTCAGTTAGATTTTGATATTCATAACCAGGCTCCCCCAGCAGATCCAACATGATACTGGTAGTTCAGCAGCGTGTTTAATCTGAGCTGTCTGGTGTGATACTGGCCGACAATGGAAATTCAAGCATCATTAACTCAGTCAGACAGTCAATCCTTGACAAGGAGCTAACAATTCACTAATTTGTTCAGTCTCTTCATGATTTTAATACAAGGTCATAAAAACTTTAAATTCACAAAAATACTAACAGGACAAGATCAGAGAATTTGCTTTTTAAAAGGACTCACATTTTAATCTCTTCAAAACCTCACTTGTGTCTATGAATCCAGAAACATTATCAAGTACAGAACAATTATAAAGTAGGTCCTTTTTTTTTTAAAGTAAAGCTATTTACATGGCTACCTGAAACAACGCAGCCCCATCCCTTTGAACCAACTGAATCCTGGAGGCTTTTGCACACCACGTTGGAAGGATACATAGAGGACAAGAGTTTGAAATAGAGACAAACTATTTACCTCACACATCACTGGCATTCTTAATACAATACGGTTAAAGCGGGAAATGGTTTAAATTGACGACGGGGCACTTGAAAAAAATCACAGTCTACGTACTGTGTGCACTTGACAGGACTCATTCCCCTTCCACCAGGGTATCAGAGAAGCATGGTCAGTGCGTCACCATCAGGACACAACAGTTCTCTGTAAATGCAAAGAGCAGAACCCCACTCCCACCAGTGTCAAGATAGGTTATACCGAAGCAACCGATCTATACATGCCAAAGGTTTAAACAACTCCTTGTCAGAACCACATCAGGTCCACGCCGTCTATTATACCGGGATGTCAGGGAAAGGTTTCCGATGGATATTTGAGTTGATAGAAGCACTTCCGTTAGCAACAAATGTACCTGCCATTGCTAGGCTCTCAGTTTTAATAGAATGCCCATTTCACACCAATTACTGCTTTATGGGTGGAATAAATCTGCCCGATTCACTTGGTTGTGGACATCCCAGCAAACTATTCCATCTAGTATGGTGGCTTTCAAAGTGCAGAGAAAAGTAACAATGAGCAACGCTGGGGGAGATGCCTGCTGACAAGGGTACATTAGGTCAGTATCATCCACAAGCAGGCGCCTGTTGACACTGCTACTGATCAACGGTCCACTGCGAGCAACGAGGAGTGAGTCACACACTCGAACAATTCCTCCGACAAGATGAGTTCCTTTACGGTGACCTGTTTCTTTTGAAATATTGATAGATACTGCTGACTTTAAATGGAGTGAAACATCATTAGAGCCTGCTCATGCAGTCAAGGCTCAGGCCAGTCAGCAAAACAATTCCATACCGTCTCCCTTGAAACAGACGTCTACTTCTCAACATAATTAAAGCCTACTTCAATAATCGAGATTGGATTATACTGCAGTCCAGGGGGGAGGTGACAGTGCCAACCAACAGTGGATGGACCATTGTTAATGTAATGACTAACCCAATGCCATAGTCATCCTGTTTGAATAAGCGAAGTTACAAGGAAACTTCAGCCACAAAGTAATCAACAGAAGGATTTCAGGATTGCGTGTGGGCACAAAAAAACCCAACCTTTTTTAAAACAACAAAAATATTTTCAACTGGGGTCTAAAGAAAATGGCTGTTTTCAGCCTGAAAACTGCAGGTCACATCTATAAGTGAATAAATAATCTTCTCCTTTCAGGTGAGGTCCAAACCACTGGTACTGATGGCCACCAAACAGGGCTGAGAAATGATTAGGGTGCAGACAAAGAATGCAGTCATGAGAAAAGGGGTTCAATTGTAAATTACTGGGCAGTAGCAGCACTGTAATCGCCCCCCCGCTCACCAATTAGTGACCAAGAGAATGATGGCATGGTACTGATTTACATTAATCACGAGGTTGTTCTAGCTGATTCCATTAATCAAGATTTGGAATACAGAACCTGATGTCAGTCTATTTCTGGTTGGCCTGTTTATTTGCCTTGGCCAGGAACTTCTGGTGAGGTCATTTGCACAAGGCCAGTTTTTTGAACAATGATGCCTCTTTTTGACATGAGGGCTACTGTCTTAATTTCTTAAGCTACGCATGTTCAGTAAACTTCAAAGGATAGGATATTCTGGTATGGCCAAATGCAGTCCTGGTTAAACCAAGCTGCCAAGTACTGTATATAGAGAGGCAGTTATCACTGTATATAGCCACGGTGTATTATCAGTGCATGGCACCTTTGCTCCATCGTCCCACAAGTGCTACCTACCCACAGTGCAGGTCTTCAACTTTCATTAGTGAAGAACAAGTACTTTGTTCAAGGACTCTGAACATCCCACTTATCCTTCACCATGCCTTTTTGTTTTGGTCTCCGAGATCTGACACGGATGCACTCATCCCTTTGATCCATGTTAGTTGAGGGGTGGGTGAGACAGGAAGCGGAGAAGGGTGACATTAGAAAGTTGATCTGAAGATAAACTGTTGCCTTCACTGTTTTTTCTAGACAAGATTCTGGAAACTAAAAAGATAACTAAAATAGTCAGTTTCACAGCTTCTGTGTTTTTACCCTACGTAAAAAAGGCCAAAAACAATGGTGTATTCAACAAGTTCTGGTATGACTTACTGGCTAATTGACAGTGATGGTTACAACAGAGATAGGCTTGGGGATTTACAGCACAAACTAGGGACACCTTACACATTCCTTATCACAGGTCTCATGTTCCACATTCAAACATCATGAAGTTGACAGCTCCAACTGAAAGTGCAATCATCTCCCTGAGAGAATTTTACTTTGTCAATACTCAGGTTCCAGTATTATGTATGAACATTATTAATATGACCTGACCACTGCGTGGGAACCCTTTGATCCATTAACCTGCAGCCGATGTATTTGGAATGACCCCGGTCTGGAAATGCCACCACAATGGGCAGCACCTGTGCCAATCGGTAGCTTTACGCATCGCCACTCGAGTGGTGCTCCCCAAATCGCTCAGCAAGATTCCATCAGGCCAACAGTGATGGAAACAAGGCAATGGAAAAAAAATGAATCGACTGATGCACTCAGCTCCAATCAGCAGCTGGGATGGTGGCGGGGAGTGGGTTGTTTCATCTGTTATACTCTCCCAGCCCTTCCTCTCATCAATGCTCTCTGCTTCCCTTTGGCTCAATCTCTTTGCTATGTTCCCTCTCTCTCTCTCTCTCTCTCCCTCCACAATGGTCCTGGAAATACATACCCTGCAATGATTGGTGCAGTCTGTGCAGACAAAACACCATGGTCCCAAGCAAGTTATTGTTTGGAAGGTGATGTTCATTGTTCACTGTTTGCCTCAAACATGGAAAAATAGAGTGGTGGCGATGTATGGCATCACCACAGTAAACAATGCATTGCAGATTATCTGAGATCCAGTATTTGTCCAGTGGTTCACTGGTTACACTCAATTTAACTGGCTCGAGACGCAACAGCCACAATGACACTGGCTACCTGCTGCAACATAAAGTCAGGGACTTCCAACATACTGCATATCACTGAAAAACTGAAGAGCAGAGAAGCAACAAGGCTGTGATGTGGGACAGGGAACACCTCAATGGTTTTCAGTACCGGGGACAGATGATCATTGGTCAAGGTCTGAAAACTGACTCGACCTTCTCACAGGGCACCTCTTCCTCCACTGGCAGAGAGCAGCAACACATGAGGAGCCCACACAGAGCAACAACATCAGCAGTAGTACCTTATTGCACAATGAGATCACTGGGCTGCTGGACAGAAAAAAGGCTCTAATATTGAAATCATCTCCACAAGATCTGTGGGGAGAAGGGAAGAAACAAACAAGGAAAGCAGAGGGAAACCAGGAAGCAGGATTGTTAGAATTCTACACAATTGTTTCCCAATAGATTGGAAATCAATAAAATGGTGGGATTCCCATCAGAAGATTCCAATGTGGACATATCCACCACTGAGGTAATCATCATCGTCGGACAGGTCCGAAAAGCCAAAAACCTCAGCTGCTTGATCACTGCAAGTCTTTGTCAGCACAACAGGGCTTGTCCGAAGGAAGGGTCCATCTGTACAGGAAAAGTACAGTTTGCGCACATTCCACTTCAAGTCAGCAAGTGCTTGGACTTGTCCAAAGGCAGAGTTGGTCACAGAAGGAGACAACGGAAGAAGCTGCTCTTCTTCTGTTCCGAGCTGATCCGCACCCCTTGGCTGCTACCCTGCGGACTGTTGCCCTCCTGCACAAAAGGAAAAGGGATTTATCCACAGCAGGTCATGCCACATCTCATCAGTTCAACAAATTCGATCTTCAAGGCAAGCGCGCAGAAACCTCATTTGCAGAGCAATACATGGCCCAACTTAAACCAGACCAGACCATCAGCACCAAACCGCAGTGGGGTTTGTAATCTCCAATACCTCTATAAAGAATGATCACAGTCTTTTCCATAGGTTGGGGAATCCAAAACAAGAGGGCCTTGGTTTAAGCCGAGAGGGAAAGGTTTAAAAGGGACCCAAGGTGCAACTTTTCTACACTAGGGAGTGGAAGAGATAGGGATTAGCCATGGGGAAAGTTTGGAAAGAAAAGGGCCAAATGCAGGCATGTGTACCAGCACAAATAAGCAATATGGACATCAGGAATGAGATGTGCTGTGCTGTATGCCACTCTTTGTGGCACCTTATGAATCCTTCACAGCCCTGGCCCATTGTTGGCATTGGTGCATGGGGGAGACACACAAGAGATTGTGGACGATGGAATATGAAACAAAAAAATTAATTTGCTGGAGGAACTCCGAGGGTCAAACAGCAACAGTGCGAGATAGGGCAGCAACGGTTGATGTAGCGGTTAGCACAATGCCTTCACAGTGCTAGCGAATGGGACTGGACAGGTATTTGAATTCCGTGATGTCTGTAAGGAATTTGTATGTTCCCCCAGTGTCCGTGCAGGTTTTCCCCCAGGCACTTGGGTTTCCTCCCACTGTTCAAAACGTACCGGGGGTGTAGGTTAATAGGGTGTAAATTGGGTGGAATGGACTCATGGGCCGAAATGGCCTGTTACCGTTCTGTCTGTCTAAATTTAAATTATACCAAAAAAAAGTACAATCAGCCCAAAACCTTACATTGAGACTGCAATCCCTGGAGGACTTGATTTGATAGTCCAGTGTTAGATGGCCTTCTCAAGAGGGTGGGAAAGGACCCTCAGCCCTGGGTCCGCCGGGAGGTGGAGGGACCCTCAGCCCCGGGCCTGCCAGGAGGGAGGGAGGGGAAGAGGGAGGGACCCCTGGCCTGCTGGGAGGAGGGAAGGACCCTCAGCCCTGGACCTGCCGGGAGGGAATCTCTGCCACAGGTCTGCCTGGAGTGCAGTGAACCAATAAAACAGTTAATATCCATAAGAGCTGGAGAAGCTCAGCAGTCCCACAGTCTCCCTAACAGCACACATTCATATGTGTGTGTGGCATAGGCTTCTTCCACTGTCTGCTGCACTTATATTTTTGGATCACTGATGCAGTAAAGAGAAAAACAGGAAGGAAAATATACTCACCAGCTTCTTGTCAATTTTTGTTTTTATATCTCTGGCAAGTGTGAAAAATGCCTGAAACAGTAAACATTGGAATAGTCAATTGTCTATTCAGAAAGAGAGCAAATCAAGTTTCAAGATAGTTAAGGATAAGAAAAATGTGAGCCTTGTAGAAATGTACTTGACTAGGGTGGGCAAATTATGACCATTAGGCATGAGCTCGGGTGGTTGTAATTGTAAGCAGGTGTTATTGGACAAGCCCGCAATTGATATTTGGGAGTTTTTTATGGACCAACTAATTAGAGTCCTGGGCCAGGACTGACCTCTGATTCTCTGGTCATCATGGAGTCCTGATGGAAAAGGTAAGAGAACCTTGGATGACGAGAAAGGTTGTGAATGTAATCAGGAAGTAAAATGAGGTGCATGTAAGGAATATAAATATTGGAGGAAAGAGCTCAAGCAGGGTATTAGGAAGGCCAAAAGGGAACATGAGATGTCCTCAACAAACAGGATCAAGGGAGAACTAAAATGATTGGATATATGATAGGAATGAAGGAACAAGAGGTATTTATGCTTGGTATCAGAGGAATTTTTAAAAAATATTTAAATTTAGAAATGAGCAAGGTTACAGGTCATTTTGGCCCACGAGTCTGCTCAATTTACACCCAATTAACCTACAATCCCAGGTACATTTCAAACGGTGGGAGGAAACTGGACCTCCCAAAGAAAACCCATGAAGACATGGGGAGAACGTACAAACTCCTTATAGATCGTGTGGGATTTGAACCCTGGTCCCAATCACTGGTTCTGTAAAGGCATTGCACTAACTTCTACGCCAACCGTGATGCCCAAGGCCAAGGTACTAAATGAAGGACTCCGCATCAATGTTTCACGAGGAGGACAGGAAACTTGAACTTCCCAAGACTGTTCTTTCACTTCCACTCAACACCACCCTCGTGCGCTGAACAGTTCTCATCTCCATCCTTGCAAAGCAGGGCTCGAAATCTTTCTCCCATTTTCCTCACTTACACCCAATTCCTCTTCGCTGATCTCTCACGGAGAGCTCAGTGGTGCAGCTGAGAGCCAGTGGCTCACAGCTACAGCAACTGGCATTCAGGCCTGACCTCAGCTGCTGCCTGCATGGGCTCTGAATTACCCAGTATTGGCGAGTAGTAAAGTCGGGGCTATTGATGGGAATTCAGGTAAAGTGGTATCACTTGCTGGCCAGTATTAACTGGGTGGTATGAAGACCCTGTTAGTGCGCTGAATGTCTGTGACTTGATAAAATCCTTTGAGATCCACCTGATCAACCTCAAAATCTCCATACTTCTCTGGTGGCCTTAAACAGTTTGATCCCAATAATTTCACCGACCTCTGATTCTCTGGTCATCAGCTGTCTTTGCATCACCATCTCCAGGGAGCCTCCACACCACTTCCTTACCTTCCTCCCCATCATTCCTAAATACAGCAGCCACATCTGATGACTTGCAAACTCGCACTGCAGCTGCCTGTCAGTTGCTGCTATTTCAGTTCAGAAATAGCCTGCAGTGCCCAACTTGAGAGTAATTTGGTTGAAGGGGGATGGAGGTAAAAGAAAAGACAGGATCAGTTAGCAACTCAGTAGCACTCGTCTTGCTACGCGGTGGACAAACACGCCTAGCTGGCTGAGGTAAAAAAGTAAAACAAGCTATTTTTTACTGTGCCAAGCAAAGGTTTGAGCTGAAAGGAAGTAACCATAGATAAAGGTGATAGCAACTGACTGTCCAGGCACATGCAAGACAAAGGTCAACTGCCTACTCATTCCAGACTTGCAGGAAGATGAAAGTAGGTAGTGGTACTGGGGAAGGGGCAAGCCACGGGCAAGCCACAGCCATCTCCCATTTCTGCTAGTGGCACATTTTTGTGATTGCATGAGGTACAATGGCACTGTATTTTTAAAATTATAGATCATGGAGCAAGGGGTCATGAGTTAAGGGTTAGGGGGCAAAGCTTTAGAAGTAACATGAGAGGAAGCTTCTTCACTCAGAGAGGGGTGGCTGAGTGGAACGACTTTCCAGAAGAAGGTGGTTGCAACAGGGTCAGTTTTGTCATTTAAGAGGAGGTTGGATGAGTACATGGATTTGAGGGGGTAGGAGGGTTATGGGCAGGAAGCAGGTAGGTGGAACTAGTGGAGTTTCACATCAATCGGTGCGGACTAGAAGGGCCAAGATGGCCTGTTTCCGTACTGTAATTGTTATATGGTTATCTCCCAACTTTAGTTTCAATCAGTTGCTCCTTTAAATAGAGTCCATGTCTAACACCAACAGCAATCTAAATTTAACACCATTTGAAAAACCTGGTGTAAGGTTAATGAATTTCGTAAATTAAATAATTACTGGGCCAGAGTTTACTCTGCCAAAGATATTCTGTGCGATTCTGGCTTGCCCTATTGCAGGAAGGATGGAAGGCTTTGGCAATGCTACAAGAGAGGGAATTGTGAAGCAACGTTGCAACCGTACAAAACTCTGGTTAGACCACACTTGGAATATTGTCTTCATTTCTGGTCGCCTCATTACAGGAAGGATGTGGAGGTTTTGGAGAGGGCGCAGAGGAAATTTACCAGGAGGTTGCCTGGATTGGAGAACGAGTCTTATGAGGCAAGGGTAAGAGAGCTGGGGGTTTTCTCTTTGAAGTGAAGAAACACGAGATGTGATTTAATAGAAGTCTACATCGGGCACACAAAACTCAAAACGGTCAACCAGTTTACCTATCTCGGCTGCACCATTTCATCAGATGCAAGGATCGACAATGAGATAGACAACAGACTCGCCAAGGCAAATAGCGCCTTTGGAAGACTACACAAAAGAGTCTGGAAAAACAACCAACTGAAAAACCTCACAAAGATAAGCGTATACAGAGCCGTTGTCATACCCACACTCCTGTTCGGCTCCGAATCATGGGTCCTCTACCGGCACCACCTACGGCTCCTAGAACGCTTCCACCAGCGTTGTCTCCGCTCCATCCTCAACATCCATTGGAGCGCTCACACCCCTAACGTCGAGGTACTCGAGATGGCAGAGGTCGACAGCATCGAGTCCACGCTGCTGAAGATCCAGCTGCGCTGGATGGGTCACGTCTCCAGAATGGAGGACCATCGCCTTCCCAAGATCGTATTATATGGCGAGCTCTCCACTGGCCACCGTGACAGAGGTGCACCAAAGAAAAGGTACAAGGACTGCCTAAAGAAATCTCTTGGTGCCTGCCACATTGACCACCGCCAGTGGGCTGATAACGCCTCAAACCGTGCATCTTGGCGCCTCACAGTTTGGCGGGCAGCAGCCTCCTTTGAAGAAGACCGCAGAGCCCACCTCACTGACAAAAGGCAAAGGAGGAAAAACCCAACACCCAACCCCAACCAACCAATTTTCCCTTGCAACCGCTGCAATCGTGTCTGCCTGTCCCGCATCGGACTGGTCAGCCACAAACGAGCCTGCAGCTGACGTGGACTTTTTACCCCCTCCATAAATCTTCGTCCGCGAAGCCAAGCCAAAGAAAAAGACAAGATTATGGACAGCCAGCACCTTTTTGCCTGGGCAAGAGTAGCAGACACCAGAGGACACATGTACAAGGTGAAGGGAAAGTTTAGGGGAGACGTCAGGGGTAAGGTTTTTTTAAAAAAAACCACAAGATTGGTAGATGCCTAGAATAAATTGCTAGGGGTGGTGGAGGAGGTTGGTAATAATGAGGACATCAACAGACTCTCAGACAGGTGTATGGATGCAAGAAAAATAGAGGGTTATGGGTGTGAGGTAGTAGGAAAGGATACATTTTTTGAGTAGGTTTGTATCGGTCAGCACAACATTGTGGGCCAAAGAGCCTGTATGGCGCAGTAATATTCTAAGAGATTTACCAGGATGCTGCAAAGATCAAATGGTGTGACTACAAGGAGAGGTTCAACTACCTTGGTTTGCTTTCAGCATCAGAGGCTGACGGAAGACTTGATAAAGTTTACACAATTATGCAAGGTGTAGATAGGGTAAAAAGTCAGAATCTTTCCCCAGGTTAAAAATGTCACATACCAGATGATGTGTTTAAAGTGGGGGAATGGAGGAGTTTAAAGGGGCAAGTTTTCTTTAAAGAATGCAGAAAGATGTGCGCTGCCAAGAGTCGAGGTGGAAGTAGATACCATAGTAGAGTTTAAGATGCTTCTCGATAGACACAGTGAGTGGAAGGATATGGACCACATGTAAGCAGAAGACATTTAGTAATTCAGGTAATATGTTCATCCAAGTCATGATGGGCCAAAGGGCCTGACCTGTATTGTACCAATGTTAAGTGGTTTTCAATTAACAGCAGAAAACACAAGGGATAGAGAATATCAGAAAACAATTTATACTTACATTCTCCACATTTATATTTGCTTTTGCACTTGTTTCCATGAACTTAATTCCGTAGTCACTGGCTAACTGGAAAAAAGGGAAAAAAGAATGACCCATGGAATGGAACAATGATGAAGGTACTAAGTGGTACCAATGACAAAGACAGGAGAAGGGATGAGGTCCAGAAGAGTGAACATATGGAGCTAGGAAGGAAGCTAAAGAGCAGGACAGCAAGGGTGGTAATCTCTGGTGCCATGCACTAGTGAGGGCAAGAATAGAAAGCTGCGGCAGATGAATGCGTGGCCTGAGAATTGGTGCAAGGGTTCAGATTCGTTGAACACTGGGATTCCAGTAGAGAAGGTATGACCTGTACATAAGGGACAAGCTGAACCCAAACTGGAGAGGGACCAATATCCTTGTGGGCAGATCTGCTGGAGCATTTGGGCAGGGGGTTAGGACCCAGAGTGTTAGGTCAGATGATGGAGCAGTTGATAAAAAGGTAGATGCTACATGTTGTGAAATGGTGAGGAAGGACAGGCAGTGGATATGTTGAAATGTGTGTCCTTTATGTGAGAGGTATTAAGAATAAGGGTGATGAACTTTGAGCATGGATCAGTTGTGTTTGTATTGTATATAGATATGTTTTTGGGAGATAAATTAGGACAGGTTTTTTTTTTTTAAAAAGTGTAGGTCGCATACAAACACTTCAAAACAGATCTAATTTAAAATACTGCAGGTCTACTCAAGTCAGACAGGGCGGCTCCTGGGGGCCTTTGCAAAAACTTTGGGGAGTGCCCAAGAGACTTCACTAATGTATTTCTGTTTTGAAAAGCAACAGATGAAAGAGATCAGAGGAGTAGTTTGGAGCCACAGGCTGTATGGGAGTGCAGCTTGCTGTTCTAAAAGGGCCATGTGTTTTTTGCAAGCAAAGAGAGTTGAACAGGCTTTTCTCTGGGAGAATGAGAGAGAGATCAATTCAGTAATTTTACAGTCAGCAGCGACAGCTGGGACTGCAAAAAGACAAGCTGGCAAGCTTGTGGAAAAACCCCATTTGGAAGATGGAAGTGCTTAGTTCAACCTGGTCAAAGCCCTTGTGGTTCATACAAGAGGAGAGGACTGGTTGACTAATGTTTCACTTGAAATAAGAGAAACAAAAAGGAACTATGTGGTGACCTGAAAGAAAGAGGTTATCATCTGGAAAACCCTGATGGGGAAAGTTTTTTTCGACAAGACACTGACGTGGCTGTGTCCTGGAACAACGAATCTCTCTGAAAACTGACAAGAGCCTTCCTGAGGGGTAACCAATTACCTTTCAAGCACCAAAGCCTGGTGAACTTCATAGATGCTAAATTCTGTGCACAGTATAAGAATTATACCACAGATTACAGGAAATGAGGGAGGAGATTGCTGGGGCTTTGGCAATGATCTTTGTGTCCTCCAGGCCACAGAGGAGGTACCAGAGGATTGGATATGGCAAATCTAATCCTGGTTTAAGAAAGGCAAGAGGAAAAATCTTGGGAAGAATCCAACATTGGGGTCTGGATTTACGAGCAAAAAGATTTATCCTTCTCAAGGATAATCAACATGGCTTTGAGAGACGTAGGTCATGCCTCACGTCTAACTGAGTTTTTTTGAGGAGGTGACAAAAGAAATTGATGATGGTAAGGTAGTGGATGTGATGTACAAGGATTTTAGTAAGGTGTTAATCAAGGTCTCCATGGTAGGCTCATTCAACAAGTCATGAGGAATGGAGTCCATGGAACTTTTGCTGCTTGGATTCAGAATTGGCTTGCCTGCAGAAGGTAGCTGTTGATGGAACAGATTCTGCCTGGAAACTAGTAGTATTCCGCATCGATCTGTTCTGGGACTGCTGCTCTTTGTGATTTTTGTAAATGACTTGGACTAAGAAGTGGAGGAGTGGGTCAGCAAGTCTGTAGATGATACAAAGGTTGGAGGTGTTGCAGTTAGAATAGAAGGTGGTCATCCAGGATAGAGGCAGGATGCAGAGGAGACAGATAGAGTTCAATTCACATAAATACGAAGTGATGGGGTTCAATCCAGATAAATACGAAGTGATGCATTTTGGAAGGTCGAATTTGAAGGCGGAGTAGGGGTCATGGCAGGATCCTTGAGTGTGGAGGAACAGAACGATTTTGGGGGCCAGGTCCATAGATTCATCAAGGTTGGCCCGCAACTTGATCGGGTGGTTAATGTGAAATATGGATTTACCAGGATGCTGCTCTGATTGAAGAATATGTCTTATGAAGTAAGGTTTTCTCTTTGGAGTGATGAAAGATGACTTAATCGACATATTTAAGATTATGATGGTTTACATAAGGTAGACACCCAGCACCAAGAGAAAATACCAGAGTGCATCCGTTTCAGGTGAATGGAAGAACGTTTTGGAGGGGCACGTCAGAGTCAAGCTTATTTTAATTTTACATAGAAAGTGGTGGGGGCCTGGCATGCATTGGTACAACATCGTGGGCTGAAGGGCTTGTACCGTGCTGTACTCTTCTGGAGTGAGTGAGATGTTCCAAAATGCTTGAGGTTACTTTTCAAGTACTTTAATGTTAGGTCATGATTTAAGATTTATGAGGGAGCAGACTTCTGGTTTAAGGTAATACTTAAAAAATGTGAGTCCCTGTATTGGGAAGGGTTGTGGCTGTCATGTGTCAGCACTGCCCCCTTCCAGCTGCCAATCAAGGTTGGGTTCCGCCTCACCCATTAGTGCACACCTTGCTGTTGGTCACATGTAAATTACCTGGACTGCACTCTCCAGCCTGCCTGTACTTGGCCTTGGGCCATGGGCTGTTGTAATTAGATTAACCCTCCTGCCACTGAGCTATTGGCCCCCAGTAAATAATGTGGGCTTGTCCCTCCAGTCACTATAAAGGTGCCACGTGCTCTTTGTTCTCCCTCTTTACCAGCTTGGGACCACCCTGCTTCACTCCAGGCCTAGAAATATAGAAGGGTGCTGGAGAAACTGTTGGTAGAATGCGCACTGTTAAAAGGGTTGGGAGCATTTAATTGGGAGCACAGAGCCATGCCTCGCCTGCACTGAGTTGAGGGGGGTGGGGGGGGGGGTGGGGCATCATAGTGATGTTCCCCTGATCATTGTATGCACCAGTTGTGTGTGATGCTCTGCATCAGTTGCCTTCTGTAAATAAAATCCTTCCCTACATCAAAACTGTGTTCAGACTCCTTGCCTTTGAGACCTACCAAATCGGTTTCCTCACTCACAACAGTTTTCCCTCCACAAGCATGTGAAAATCTGCTTCATTGCCACACGCCAAAGTTTAAAATTTATCAGCTTTTCCTTTTACTAAAGTGTTTTCTTTTAACCAACTTAATTCCGAAACCTTCTGCAGTTTCTCTTTAAGAGCATTATCCATTCCTTACCAGCCTCTTGCCTGTTCTTAAATCTCCGTGCCACACAATGGAGCATCAACACGGCAAACAATGCTGCTACTTGTAAGACTGGTAAATTGAGAGCATTCATTAGCACATGGAAATATGATGTTATTGCACTCACAGAAACAGAAAAGGAGGCCAGGACTGACAGCTGAACATTTCTGGGAACAGAAATTGAGCAGGTTAGGCAGGGAACATCATAACTTTTATGCAGGAAGATAGCCAATTGAATAGAACTGAGGAAGAAAGAGAAGCCACTTTGCTGGGATTATATTACCAAGCCAAATTTAAGGAGTTAGGAGATTAATTTCAAAGAAAGTAGTGATCTCATGATTTTGCACTGGGCCGCATGGTCAGAGTAAACATAGCAGGAAAGTTGGGATGAATACATGGCTCAAGCAGCAGTGCAGGAGGAAGGGTTTCAGATTTCTGGGGCAATGGAACTGGTTCTGGGGAGGTTGGACCAGAACAAACCAATTAGTCTACGCGTGGGCATGACCAGGATCAATGGGGGATTGTTTGTCAGTGCGGTTGGATAGGGCTTAAACTAATATGGCAAGGGGATGGAAATCCAGTCAAAAAGACAGAGGGAAGCAATGCAGAGACCAAACCCAAAGTTAGAGAAAAGAGTGGAGTACTGGAAAGTTAAATGTACAAGACAGATCCCTTTATTCTAAAATGACAGTGAATTAATCAGCACATTATCTGAATGCCTATGATATTTCAGATTTATTGTCAGTACATAACACAAGATCACATACAACCCTGAGGTTCTCTTTCCTGAATGCCAGGCAGAAATGCCCATTTATTGGTCATGCAAAAAAAAACTGTACACCTGTAAATAAAAACAACTGACTGTATAATACAGAGAAGAGAAAAAAAATCAAACAATAAAGTGCAAAAGTAAGAGTCCCTGATTGAGTTTGTCGTCGAGGAGTCTGATGGTGGAGGGGCAGCAACTATTCCTGAATCCTGGTGGTGTGAGTCTTGTGGCACCAACACCCCTTTCCTGATGGCAGCAGCGAGAACAGTGCTGGGTGGTGAGGATTCCATGATTGCTGCTGCTCTCCAACGGCAGCGTTCCCTGTAGATGTTCTCGATGGTGGGAAGGCATTTGCCTGTGATGACCTGGGCTGTGTCCACTACCCTTTGCAGAGCTTTACACACAGGGGTATTGGTGTCCCAATACCAGACTGTGATGCTGCCGGTCAGCACACTTTCCACCACATCTCTGTAGAAATTTGCCAGGGTTTCCAATGTTATACCAAACCTTTGCAAACTCATAAGGAAGTAGAGGCCCTGACGTGCTTTCTTCACGAAGAATCAATGTGTTGGCTCAAGAAAGATCCTCTGAGATAGTGATGCCCAAAAACTTGAATTTGCTCACCCTCTCCACATCTGACCCCCCAACAAACACTCCTGGTTTTCCCTTCCTGAAGTCAACAATCACTTCCTTAGATTTGGTGGCATTGAGTGCGAGGTTGTTGTTGGTGCACCATTCAGCCAAGTTTTCAATCTCCCTCCTGTGTGCTGACTCATCGACCCTTTTTATATAATCCAGTACTGTGGTATCATCAGCGAATTTGTCAATGGTGTTGTCATTCTGGGCCAGTCAAAGGTGTAAAGTGAGTAGAGCAGGGGGCTAAGAACGTAGTCCTGTGGTGTTCCAGTACCGATGGAGATTGTGGAGATATTCTTGCCAATGCTCACTGATTGTGGTCTGGAGGTGAGGAAATCCAGGACCCAATTACACAGTGGTGTGTTGAATCTCAGGTCTTAAAGTCTGCTTATCAGTTTTGAGGGGATGATGGCGTTAAATGCTAAACTATAGCCTATAAAGAGCATCCTGATGTATGCATCTTTGCTGTCCAGGTGCTCCAGGGCTTTGTATACAGCCAGTGAGATCTGTTGCTGCAATAGGTGAATTGGAATGGACCCATGTGGCTGCTCAGATCCATACTGAAACACTATAAGTGAACTTGTGGCACAAATCAGTACAAAAGGGATGCTACAGAATGTGGTTCTTGGATGGAGAGGATTTGGAAATTAAATGTCCAAGGTTATCAGGTAAGGATAAACAGGAATGTAAGGAAGGTGGGGTAGCACACTTGATTAAGGATGATATCAAGGCAATGGAGAGATCCAAGGAGCAGAATGTTGAATCCTTTTGGGGAGAGATTAGGAATAGTAAAAGAAAAAAAAAAATCACTGGTGCAAGCGGTCTTTATGTCACTAAAAAATAATATTGAACTGGGATAGGCAGTAAACCAAGAAATATCATATTCATGCAAGAATGAAATGTAGTTGTCATGGGTGAACCTCTTGGGTGAATCAAGTCAGTTTTGAAGAGGACTTAAAATGTAATCTGCGATAGCTTTCTTGAACAGCATGTTACTGAACCTACAAGGGAGCTTGCCATCTTAGATCTGGTCCTGAGCAATGAGACAGATAAAATTGATGAATGTTGGGATGAAGCGGATGATCCCAGAGTCCACAGCTACAAATCATACTAGACTTGTACAACCTAATGGTTAGGTCAGAACTACAGTAGTATGTATGTGGCATGGAAAGATATGCTAACAGTGGAGAGGGTCCTGATGGCATTTATAAAGAAATCAAGGCTTGTCAATATAGTTGTGAGGAGAGATTAACAGGGCAGTTTTTTGACTGAGGGGAGCTATAACATTTTTTTGATAGGTTGCACTGCTAATTTCCCTTAGCAGACAGGCTAAAAAAAAATTTGAAGAATCATTTGAGATAAATTTCATTCCAAAAGCATTGGAAGCTGTCTCACTGCCAGAAATCCTCCTCTCATTTGTGCCCAGATAAATTGTAATTCGCAAGAGACGGGAAAGAGGATTAATGCACAGAGCTGCAGATCTGAGCAGTATGGACATTGAATAAACTGCCTCCTTTTGTGCAGTCAACTTGAAATTTCTACAACCCTCTCCCTTGTCTTTATGACTCTATTGGGTCCTGTTAAATGCACCTGAAAACTCTCCAATTAGCTATGGTCTCCCAGTTATTATGATCAGGATTTAGTTACCTAATATAGAGTCCAATAACTTAAAAAACCTGTCATTTTTAGCATCAGGAAAGTTGGGGGAATAAATAGAAAGTTTCATGGGAGGTCTGGAGAAATGTTTGCATGCAAAATGTTCTTAGGACTTGAAATGTGCTGCCACAAGGACTAATCAACATTAACTTTGAAGGAAAGTTTCAAAGGATACAGGAAGTGTAGACAAACAGAATTAGGCTGATTTTATCAGTGATGCTGACATCTGTGAATGAAGACAGAAAACAAGAATTAAGCAGAGAGGCTGTGTGACAGATGAGTTGGCTGCCTCCTGGGTCAACCTTTCAACTGAATGATATGAAGCTATTCATTAGTTCCTGGAAATGAGGAAATTACATATGTACTGTCAAGAACTGCCAAGACTCACCACTAACAAATTTTAAATTCCTGAGAGTCACCATCTCAGAGCACCTTTCCTGGACCCAACACACTGATGTCATCATGAAGAAACCACATCAGCACCTCTACTTCCTCAGGAGTTTGAGGAGTTTGGTAATGTCGTCACAAGCCTTGGCAAACTTCTACAGATGTGGAGAGGAAAGTGGTGATCAGCTGCTTCATAGCCTGATATGGGAGCAGGAATTATCTGAGCAGAAAGCCCCGCAAAAGGTATTGGACAATGCCCAGCACATCACAGGCAAAACTCTCCCCAGCAATGAGAAAATCTACATGGAATGCCACTGTCAGAGATTAGCAGCAATCATCCAAGATCACACCATCCAGGTCATGCTCTGTTCTCACTGCTGCCATCGGGAAAGGGGTATAGGTGCCATAAGACTTGTACTACCAGGTTCAGAAACAGTAGCTACCCCTCCACCATCAGGCTCCCAAACAACAAACACCCGAGACTCATTTAAGGACATTTTACACATTATTTGTAACTGAATATTTACTTTTCTGAATTGTAGATTGTTATATTTCTTTCTTTTGTATACACATTTTTTCTTGAGTACAGTTTACACTACCAAAGAGTAGAAATTCTGCCTGGCCCGCAAGAAAAAAGAATCTCAGGGTTTTATGTGATGTTACTTTTAAGCTCTGTCAAATCTGAACTTTGAATTTAAAGCCAAATCAAGATTAGCAATCAGCTCCAAAGTCTGCATCATCAGCCAAGATCTAGCTCTGAGGGCAATGACAACAGTCAGTAAGCTGTTAAGATATGGCATACTTATTAGTTCGATGTTAAGTGCACATGAAAAATGGTACTGGCTTTTAAAAAAGGTAAATCTAATCATAATTACTGCTTCACATGGTGATTTGCAACAAAAATATTTGTGGCCTTGACTTATCACTGTCCATCTCCAAAGAATCCAGACAAAGCTGTGGAGTTAATTTGGGAATTGCTACAGGATTCAAATCAAGTGACCATGTTGGGGCCACTCTTGGTCAAATATATTTTATTGTGGGCAAAACATTTAAAAAAAATTCAAGACTGCTCCCAGGAGTGCTGTGTCACTGAGAGAATTAAACCTAAAGCCCTCATTTCCCAAACAAGGCAGCAGTGGCCTCATACCTTCTCTCCACGTTCTTTGCTGACTTGTCTTTTCTCATTTACATCACACTTGTTCCCGAGGATCATTTTCTCGACATCAGCTGAGGCATGCTGAGGACAAAACACAAGCAAAGAATGAAAACTAAAACGTCATGACAAAATTTATGATGCTTTGACATCCCCACACAGTATCTACTTTAACAAGCATTTTTGTTATACAGATGTCAGGATGACAGTTTCAATAGGCCAAATTACTTGTTTTTATACAGGGATTTTGACAACCCATTCACCTAAAGGACACACACACCTTAACTATAAAATTAAACTTTTTCTTCTCCTTCCACGATTTTCCACACAGCGCTGTTTACAAAGTCAGATAGTGTGGAAACAAGCCCTTCTGGTCAACGTGCCCACTCCAATCAAAATAGCTCACCCACCTGGCTGTGTTTGGCTCATATGACCCTGAACCCATTTTATCCTGGTAACTGTCCAATTTTTTTCTCAAAACATTGCAGACCCGTGTCAACCACCTTCTCCTGTAGCCCATTCCACTCACCCACCACACTCAGTGTTTAAAAAAAGGTTACCCCTCATATTGCTGTTAAATATCTTACCCTCTCACCTTAAACCTATGGCCTCTGGTTAATGATTCCCTACTCTGGGCAAAAGACTTTTCACCCAGTCTAATGATCTTGTACACCTCGACGTGATCACCCCTCATCCTCCTGAGTTCCAAGGATAGAACCCCAGCCGGCTCAACTTCTCCCTGTAGCTCAGGCCTCAGAGTCCTGGCAACCTCTTCTCCAGCTTGACAACATAGTTCTTGTACCTAACTGCAAAACGACTGGTTATTGGGCTTTCAGCTTTCCCACAGGAAAGGAGGGATCTGCATCTGCAGGTTAACATCGAAAATATCCCCATGTGGTGCCTACAAAGTGCAGAAGTTAGGTTTGTCAGCATACTACTAATGAATAGTTTATGGCAAGAAGACACCAGGTCACCAAGTTTTACCAGCAAAGGGCGTTTGGAGGTATGCACCATGCTGTGACCTGTTAGATCATACAAAGTACAGCAAGGAGCAGTCTCAGCAGAGTGAATCTGCACTGACCATTTATACCAATCCTACCACAAGTGATTTCATTCTCTGTGTTCCCATCAACTCTCCCAGATTCTATCATTCACCGCGGGTGATTTAGAGTGGACAATTAGACTAGCATCTGAGACGTGGGAAGAAACTGGAGCAGATCCAGCGTCACAAAGAACATGTCAAACCCACAGGCATCAGCGATCAGGATTGAAATCATGTCACTGAAAATTCCCAGAGAGAGGGAGAGCGCTCTGTGAGATCTGCCCCCCCTCAAATATGGCCAGAAATTAAACCCATACAATACGACAGCAAACAACATGCCCTTTGCCCATCTGGTCTGTGACAAACTATTTATGCCTCATCCCATTGACCTGCACTTGGACCATATTCCTCCCATCTAATCTTATCTTGCATGTCGAAAATGAACCTGCATCCATCATCTGCCCTGGCAGATGTACCGGGCAATGAACCTGGTGACAGACCACTTGGTGTATGAGCATTATGAAGACAGTGAACACAACTCCTTTAGCATAGCCATGGAGAAGAATAGGAGTAGACAAAATGAGAAAGTGTTTAATTGGGGAAAGGCTAATTACAATGGGATGAGACAGGAGCTGGGAAGAGTAAATTGGGAACAGATGTTCTTAGGAAATAGAGAGCAGAAATCTGGAGGATGCTTAGGGACCACTTGCACGGGGGCCTGGACAAGTCTGTCACACTCAAAAGAACTCAAGATTGGTTAGATGTGATCTACCATGCACAACACCATTTTGACTATCCCTAATCAGTCTCTATCTATCCAAATGCATGTGGATCTGATCTCTTACAATCCTTTCTAACAACATACTCACTACTGATGTCAGGCTTACTGGACTGCAATTTCTTGGCAGGGAAAAAAATGGACCCCCCCCCCCCCCCCCCCCGGTACTAATCTTACCCCTCCCACTAAACATGATCACCAGCAAATAAATTGTAAAGAATAGAGTATCGGCTCTCAGACATCGGATAGAAAACCCCCAGAGCACCCTGCCTAAGTAATCAAATTATGATAATAGTCCATGAATGGGTCCCATATCTCATCTACAGACTTAACATCTTTTTGCACATCCGCTCTACTGTCTGCTCTGGCACTCTGGTTCCCAACCTGCTGCAAATCTAGTTTAAACCCCTAGAGCAGCACTGGCGGACATTCCTGCAAGGATGGCAAACCGTCCCACCTTTGATGGAAGAAAGTCCAATGATCCAAATATCTGAAGCCTTCCCCCCTGCACCTTTTTAGCCAGGTGTTAAAAATGCATTATCCTCCTATTTCTAGCCCCATGAGCATGTGAGAGCCCAAACCTGGAGTCCTTTCTTTTAACCTCACACCCAACTCCCTGAACTCACTTTGCAGGACATTTCTACCATGTTGTGAATTGGAGTTTATACCAATTGAATCTGTATTTGCATCATTAGAAACAGTTTTAAATTGCTAGTTTGATTATGTGCTGTGCTGGTCTGCACAGGAAGTCTGAAAAACAAAGTATGATCTGCTGTGAATAGAGATATTTTATCAATAGCATCATCTGGAACAAAGAAAAAATTATGGCAATCACATCCGGAATAATTACCTGAGAAGTGACCTTGTAATGTGCCAGGAATGCATTTATTCCACATGACAATTATTTTGCACATAACGATCAACCTGGTTGTTATTTATTTTCACGTAGCATGCAAGATGCCAGCAACAGGAGACATTTTCAATGCAAATAGAATCCACTTTGCTTGCATCGGCCTTGTGTTTTTCCTCCCCCCCCCCCCCCCCCCCCCATTAGTTATCATTATCAGCGGGATCATTGTTACCCAAGATCGCACACTTATTTCGAGCCTTTGACAGTTGTTTTGTTTCTTATCAAGTGTTCAGGAGACCTTTTGATCTTCATTAATGAGTGTTACACTTCATTTTTTTTAAAATATAAAGCTGTACAGCACAAAAACCAGATCTTTGGCCCAGCTTGTCCACAACAACCAAGAGTTCCACCAAATCTTGCCCCATTTGCCTGCGTTCATCTCATATCCCTCCAAACTTCTGTCCATGTACCTGTCCAAATGCCTTTAAAGTGTTGCAACTGCACCCGATTCAATCACTGCCTCTGGTGGCTCTTTTCACATATCCTGTGAAGAAGGTGCCCCTCAGGTCCCATATAAATTTTTTTCCCCCTCACCTACAACTGTTTATTGGTGAGTCCAGGTTTGGAGTATTCTGTTCAATTCTGGACTCCAAATTATAGGAAGGATGTAGATAAGGTGGAGAGAAGATTTACAAGGATGTTGCCTGGCTTACAACATCTAGAGTACAGAGAAAGATTAAGGAGACTGGAACTTTATTCAATGGAATGTAGACGGTTGAGAGGGGATTTTAAAATTATGAAGGGAATAGACCTGAGTAGACTCTTTCCCCTGAGGGCAGGGGAGGTTGGAACAAGAGGGCATAAGTTACAGGTAAGAAGGCAAAACTTTAGAAAAAATGTTAGAGGATGCTTCTTTACTCAGCGAGTGGTGGCAGAATGGAATGATCTTCCAGAGGAGATAGTTGCGGCAGGGTCCTTTCTGTCATTTAACAGAAGGTTGGATGTGTCATGGATATGAGGGGGCTGGAGGGTTACGGGCAGAGAGTGGGGGGGCGGGGGAGGGGAGCTAGTGGAGTTGTTCAAGTGAACTAGCGTGGACTCATAGGGCCGATATGGCCTGTTTCCACGCTGTAAACAGTACGTTTATATGGTTAAATCTATGGCTCTAGTTTTAGAATCCTCTACCCTGGGAAAAACAAAGGAAGTGCCCTTTCACCACACGTCTCTCATTATTTTATTATAACTTCACTCCTCAGCCTCCTGCACTCCAGGGAGAAAAGTCCAACTTATCGAGCCTCTCTAAAATTCAAACCCACTGGTTCTGGCAACATTATGAATAATTTCTGCACCATTTTCAGCTGAATGGCATTGGTCCTAGCTGGGTGACCAGCACCTCACACGGTACTTCAAGTGCGGACTCACTAGGGTTTTACCATTTGTTTCAATGACCAAAGTGGATCACCTCGTACTAATCTGAGATATAATTACATACAACCTTTCTCACTGTCCAATTTTGGTGTCATCCACAAACTTACTCACCATACTAAATACATTGCCATCCAAATCATTAACATTGATGATCCCTGTGGCACAGTATTGGTCATAGATTTCCAAACTGAATAAACAACCCTCCACAACCATCCTCTGACTCCTGCTATCAAACCAGTTCTGAATCCAATTGGCCAGTTCACCCTGGATCCTATGCGATCTGACTTTCTGAACAATCCCGCCATCCAGAAATTTGTCAAAGGTCCATATAATGTCTCTGTCTTCAATCTCCTGGGTTCCTCTCAGGATCCTCACTGAAGAGGACGGACACATTATTGGAAAGTGAACCACCCGGGCAGCATCTTGGCTATCACAGAGTAGTACTCCGGAATTAGCAGTGCCACTAATTAGGCCACTTCTGAGAGGACAGCAATACCTTCAAGGAGACATACTGGTCCAATGGACAGGTAAGTGGCAGGTGACATTTTAAAACTTCAAAAAATAGTGCTGGTATAAAAAATAAAAGCAAAGAGGCATTGTAAATGACAGACGCTACTAGAACAGCACTGTGGAGGTATATGGACAGACCAAGAAAATTATTAAAGCTGACCTGACATAATTTTATGAGTATAAAGTAGAAGAGCTTGGAAATGACAATGAATCTTTGCAACATATAGTAAAATCCCTGTTATCTGGAATTCAAGCAACCAGCAAAAAAAAAACTGCAGAAAAAAGTTAAAAAAAAAACACAAAAGTTTAAAAACTGGTGCCCCTAGCGGTCAGTTCAGCAATCCACACAACACGCAATCTCAAGCAACTGGCAAATTCACTTGCTCAGCAGCTACCAATCCTCCATAGGTTCTGGATACCAGGGGAATTTACTGTACTAGTGAAACATAAAAGCTGGAAATGCTGAAATCTTGAGCAATGCTGTAGGAATTCAGCTGGTCAGACAGCATCCGTGGGTATAATGGTCGGTCAGTGTTTCAGGTCAGATTGTTCAAATCAAGAGTGGTGAGAGTGTGGAAGGAGCTTCCAGCTAAAATGGTGGGCTCAATTTTAACATTCAAGAAAAAATTAGGACTAGTACATCGATGGGAGGGGTATAGTCTGGGTGCAGGTCAATGGGGCGAGGCAGAATTGTTTGGCAAGAGTGCCTGATTCAGTGCTGTAATGTTCTATGGGTCTGTCTGACCTGCTGAGATCCTTCAGTAATTCTTTCTCTTCGTAACACAGTAGTTCGTTGACAATTGGAGTACGGTCTCCAGTGCTGAGGCACAAATCTCAGTAAAAATAACATCTTTGCAGGGAATTCAGTATTGATTTACCAGAATGATTCAGAGAATGAGGAACGTTTAGTTATATGGACAGGCTAGAGAAGTCTCCTTGTGGGGAGAGGAGGTTGTTTTGGGAAGTAATTTAGTTATTAGAATCATGAATCATACAGACAGTATAGATCAGGAACAACCAAACCCATTGCGAGAAATGTCAGAATCTAGGGGACACTTAAATGAAGATGATTGACAAATCCAAAGCTAATGCAAGGAAAATATTCTTCAAGAAGTTAGGTGTAGAAAGTATTGCTGGGAGAGTAGTGACCCAGATTTAATTGTGGAATGCAAAGGAAATGAGATCGGATATTTTGTGACATGTTCATGACAATAAATTCGGATTTTGCTAGAATCAAGGCAAAACACCCCCCCCCCCCATCTGAAAAAAGTAATGGAAGCAGAGTCATTTGTAGTGTAGATTGTGGAAGGACGCGTGACCTCTCTGCTTGAAACCAGTCGAAATGTGGATTGCGGAGGATCGTGGAACCTCTCTGGCTGGAATCTAGTCAGAAGTCACCTCACCTGCCAATCAAGGGTTAGATCTGGCCACCCGTGAGGCTGCTGCGTGATTGGCCCTTGCAGCTGCCGTGTGATTGGTCCTCCAGGTGCCAATCAATGGTGAGATCTGCCTGCAAGTGTGGCTGATGTGTGATTGGTCCTCACAGATCAGGTGGACGGCCCCTGCATTGAAAAAGCAGCACGTGGAGCTCCAGGCTGCAGGCCACAGGCAGCTCCAGAGGGCTGACTCCAGAGGGCCCGTCCTAGATCCTGAGCTGTGGCCAATGCTGGAGACCAGGCTCATTTGTATACTTGTTAATTGTAACTTTTTAATTTTTTTTTACTGTTTATTAATGTGTTGTGATTGCTAGAGATAGAGAGGGATGGTGAGTATTGTGTGTTTTACCTTCGTGTCCCCAATCAGGAGTCGAGAATGTTTAGCAGCACTTTATTTGTACCCGATATGTAGTTATTTGTGTATTATTCGAGATTAGTCTGTGAGTGTGTGCACCCTTTTGTGATTTCCACTGAGTGTAAAATAAAGACTGTTTGTTAATAACATGTGTCCAGCCTTGATTCTCTTGGAAGCCATCGAACCTACTCTTGAACACAACATCAATGAATGCTTTTAAGGGAGGGTAGAGAGATACTTTATAATCGAGAGGGTGAAAGGTCCCCATTGAAGGTGAGAGTGAGGAATTGAAGTTACAAATCAGATGGTTGAATGGCCTGTTCCTACTCCCACTTCCTATGTTCAGGTGCATGTTTTTACTGGGTTGAAACAGACTTGATTCCATGCTGTGAATCCAAGATCCATGGCAAAAAACATATAATAAATCTTTAATTTCTTTGGTTGGTAAATTCTTAGCTTGGACACTAGTAAAACTTGTGCTCATTTTTGAATGATTTCTTGCATTCCTATCAAGTCAGCATTACACAGTGCAGAAACCAGGTCTTTCGCCCAATGTCAACGGTTCCTTTCAGAGCTGATCCCATTTGCCCACATCCTTCTAAACCATTCCAAGCGTCCAAATGTCTTTTAAATGTTGCAATTGTACCCATCCCTACTTCCTTTGGCAGCTCCTTCCACAAACCCACTGTTGCCTCTTCCACCCCATTAAAATCTATTTCCCTTCACCTTAAATCTATGCCCTTTAGTTTTAGATTGCCTCTCTCTGAGAAACATTGTGACGGTTCACTATATCTGTACCATGATAAGGTCACGCTCAGCCTCCTTTGCTCCAGGGAAAATAGTCCCAGCCAATGCAGTCCCCCCCACCGATAACTCATGTCCTTGTATCAGCACCATTTTCACATCTCCAGCTTCTTCACATCCTTTTGATTGTGTGGTGACCAGAACTATGCACAAAACACCAACTGTACTCTCCCCAGCATCTTGTACAGGAACATGATGGCCTTTCTCCCAAATGATGACAGCAAATCTCCACGTCTTCTTCACCAGCCGTTTTTAGAGGAGCTAAATATTTGCATCCCTGTCCAACAGCACTCCCTAGATCCTTTCATTTACAGTGCAAGTCCAGCCCTGGTTAAACTTCAAAAATGCATCATTTCACACTGTCCTTTCTTGGCCAACGTCCCCACTTGACCTCGATCTCAGACAATCTTCCTCACAGTTCACCACACAACCAATGTTGGTGTCACCTACAAACCATGCCACTGACATTCTCATCCAAATTGTTGACACTGACAACAAACAACAAGGGAGCCATCACCCAGTGAGTCACTGGACACAGGCCTGTGACCTGAACAATATCCCTCCACCAACTAACTCTTTCCAGAGCTAATTTGGTATCCACCTGACAAAGATGGCGATGTCATTACCTTGATGATGTGGCAGACCGAACAAGCTGAGAAGACATACTGCAGTGATAAAGCACTGAGCTCCGTGCCCGGGCTTCCTTTTCCAAAAATAACAGGAATTAAAGCCATGACCTCTCAGAGGCCAACGTGTAATCTTTCAGCCAAGATTGAAAATGGTGCTTTCTGTCTAACTGGAAGCCTAAGAGGTTGCTAAAACATACCTCCTCAATATTCCGGATCCAATTCTTGATATTATCAAAGGACTTTTCGTTAGTGATGTCGTACACTAACATAATGCCCTGCCAGAGAAACAAAGTGTTAAAATCGTAACTGCATGAAAAATCGCAAACAGACATTATGGCCTGCATAACAAACAACGTGACAATTTACATTGGTAAACAAGAAGTCAGTAGGTTGTCAGAGAACTGGAGCAAAACACAAAAGTGCTTGAGGAACTCAGCAGGTCACGCAGCATCCTTGACAAATAAGATCAAGGGGGATACACTGTTCTTAAATTTGATGAGGAGTCACATTACAGAAATTATAGAGCCAGCAGCAAATTAAAAGGGAAGCGCAAGAGGAGCACCCAGTGGGAGCAGAAATTTAGAAGCTTTGGCTTAAGAGGCTTTGGGCAATGGAGGCTGAAGACATGCTGCAGGCAAGGCCAGGTGAGATCTTTCCATAATAACCCAGGGTAGGCACCCAGGGAAGTGGTTTCCTCCATTTGCAGGACGTGGGAAATCTGGGATGGCACAAATATCCCTAATAACCACACCTGCTCGAGGAGCATCCAGATGCAGCTCTTTACAGACCGTGTTAGGGAACTGGAGCTGGATGAACTCCAGATCATTCAGATAGCAGAGGGGGCAATAGATCGGGGCAAGAGAAAGTCACATCCAAGAGGCAGGAGCACATCACTGGGTGACTGGTAGGAGAGGCAAGGGGAATAGGCAGTCACTGCAGACCACCCCTGTGGCCATTGCCCTCAATAACAAGTCTACTGTTTTGGATATTTTTGAGAAGGATGATATACCAGGGACAAGCAGTAGTGATTAGGTCTCTGATACAGAGCCTGGCCCTTTGGTTTAGAAGGGGAGGGGTGGGGGTTAAAGAGGAGGAGAGCTGTTGTGATAGGGGATTTGTTTCCGAGGGAGAAACTAAAATTAGTATACCAATGGAATAAAAGGGACTACAGATGTACGAGAGAGGAGCTGGATTGGAACTGAACACTAGCAGGGATGACTGCAGAGCAGCAGTGGCAGGAGTTTCTGAGCTCAACTCGGAAGGCACAGGACAAATTCATCCCAAGGATGAAGTGCTCCGAAAGAAGGATGAGGCAACTGTGGCTGACAAGGGAGGTCAAAACAGCAAAAAAAAAAGTACAGGAGGGCGTACAACATGGTAAAAATGAATGGGAAGCAAGAGGATTGGGAGTCAATAAAGGCAACTAAAAAAAGCAAGAGAGAAAAGATTAAATTCAAAGGTAGGTTGGCCAGGAACGCCAGAGGATATGAAAAGTTTCTACAGAGCTAAATATGTAAAGGGCCAAAGAGAGGCAAGGTTGGACATTGGATTGCTGAAAAAATGACACTGGGGAGATAGAAATGGGTGGGGGGGGGGAGGGGGGAGGAAACAAAAAAATGGCAGACAAACTTAAGTAATTTGCATCTGTCTTCTCTGTGGAAGACATCTGCTGTGTGCTAGATGTTCGAGTGTCAAGGGGCAGAAGTGTGTGCAGTTGGTTACAAAGGAGAAAGTGCTGAGAAAGTTGAAAGGTTGGAAGGTGGATAAATACCTGGACGAGACGAACTACAGCCCAGGGGGCTTGAAGGAGGTAGCTAAAAAAATTGTGGAAGCAATGGTGCTGATCTTTGATTCTGGAAGAATGGAAAATTACAAACTCTTGAAGAAAGGAGGGAGGCCAAGGACCGGAAATTATAGGCTCGTTAGACTGACTTCAGTAGTATGTAAGATATTAGAATCTATTATTAAGGATGAGGTTTTAGTGAACTTAGAGGCACACAAGTTGAAGTCAGCATGGTTTCCTGAAGGGAAAACCTTCCCTAACAAACCTGCTGGAGAGAGAGAGAAAGAGAGAGCGAGAGCGAGAGCGAGAGCGAGAGCGATTTTACCTGGATTTTCAAAATGTCTTTGACAGGGTGCCACAGATGAGACTGATGAGAGCCAGTGGTATTATAGGAAAGATACCAGCATGGATAGAAGATTGGCTGACTGGCAGGAAGCAGGCAGTAGGGATAAAAGGGATCTGTTCTGGTTGGCTGCCAGTGACCAGTGGTTTTCTGCAAGGCTCAATGGTGGGATGACTCCCTTTCACGTTATATGCCAATTATTTGGATGATAGGTTAGATAGTGGTGTGGCCAAGTTTGCAGACAATACAAGGATTGGGGAAGGGGCAGGTAGTGTTGAGGAAGCAATGAGTCTGCAGAAGGACTAGACAGGATAGGAAGTTGGGCAAGGAAATGGCAGATGGAGTACAGGGTAGAGAAGTGTATGATCACCCACTTTTGTAGAAGGAATATTTTTGCACGAGGTCAGAGGGACTTGAGAGACCTTGTGCAAAATTCCCTAAAGGTTAACTTGCAGGTCAAGTCGGTGGTAAGGAAGGCAAATGAAATGCCAGCATTCATTTTCAGTGGGAGAGAATATAAAAGCAGGGATGTGATGTTGAGATGCATTGGTCAGAACACTCAGAATATTGTGAGCAGTTTTGGTCTCCATAAGGACGTGTTGGCATTGGAAAGGGTTCAGAGGAAGTTTAAAGGATGATCCCCGGACTGAAAGGATTTTCATATGAGGAGTGTTTGAAGGCTCAGGGATTGTACTCACTGGAGTTTGGAAGAATGAGTAATCATTGAAACTGATTAAATACTGAAAGGCCTGGATAGAGTAGATGTGAGAAAATGTTTTCGATGGTGGGAGAGTCTGGATGCAATTCACTTAAAGTGGTGACACAGTTAGGGGAAGTGAAAAAAGCATTTGGTTCCTTTGCCTTCTTCAGGCCAAGTTGTGATATCATGTTACAGGTGTTTAAAACATTGGTTATTGCATTTGGGAGCATTGCCCACCGTTCTAGTCACAATACTGCAGGAAGGACGTGGCAGCAATAGAGTGCAGATTCACCAGGATGTAGCCCAGAAGAGAGGGCTATAGTTACAAGAGGCTGGATAAACTGGGGTTATTCTCATTGGAACACAGGAGGTTGATGGGTGGCTGACCTAAGGTATGGCCTAATAGTTAAAATTAAAAATGCTTGGGAACAGGATTTAAATTTGTCTACATCAGAAGAGATCTGGGATTCAATTTTTCAGTTAGTTATTATGTTACATTAGGTTGTTATGTGCCCGCCATTGTTTATTACAATTTAAAGTTGTACACAGGGCTTATATCCAAAGTCATACTATCTCATTTCAATCCAGAGGTAAATTCGTGTTGTGATAAATGAAAGAGAGATGAGGCCACTTCAATTCACATATTTTGGTCCTGTCCTAATCTTGAAAAGTATTGGAAGGAAGTTTTCCAAATTTCATCTTTAATATAAAGATAGAACCAAATCCTTTGGTAGCTCTTTTCGGTTTCAATGGGAGAAGATGATGTTTTGTTGACTCCAAATAAATGTTGCATCTTGTCTTTTATTTCTCTTTTGGCGAGATGTGCTGTACTACTCAGGTGGAAGGGTCCCATCCCGCCTACGCAGTGGCTGAAAGATATTATGCTCTCTTTAAGTTTAGAAAAGATTTGATATTCAATTTATAATTCTGGCATAAGATTCCAAACATTGTGGGGACCCAATTACTGAATTTATCATCAGACTCTTTAGATATAATTTTAAAAAAATCAGAGTTCTGTTGGCTTTTTTCATTTCACTTTTAGGAGGGAAGTTTATTGTTGTTTCTTTCTGCCATGCAATGTTGTTAGGGGTTTTGAGTGGCCAGCTTTTCCAGTCTGGAATGAGCTGCCAGAGAAAGTGGTGGAAGCAGATAGAATTACAACTTTTAAAAAGATGGGAAAAGTGTGTAGGAACATGTGCTAAATGGATTAGCAAAAGGGGGCATCATATAGTCAGCATAGGGGCCCGTTTCTGTGCTGGACATATCTACCAAGGAGCAGTGAACACAGATTAATTGGATGTATTGAAGGCACATTGAGGGAGTCATTGGGTAGGAGGAGAAAGAGGGGTTGTAAACGATGGTTGAGCTATGATCTTTCTTGAATAACAGAATAGGTTCTGAGGGGCAGGATTAATATACACAGTGAAAGGTTTGGATTGATCAACATTTTTAAACAATAATTCCCAATTCCAGACTCTCCCACAAGAATTGCGTCGTTCCTATATCTGTTCTTTCAGGAACCATCATGAATCATTCATAAGGGTGAAACAAGAGGAGGTACAGTAGGCTCTGAAATTCATTATTATCATAGTTGACCTTCCCCATGCTATCTCATCTGTGCCAAATCCCCCAGAAACCATTTTTTTAATCTTTCAAAGATTTATGTACTTTCCCTCTTCCTTCCTTCCTTCCTTTGCCCCCCACCCCCAAATGATCTAGCCTCCACAGAGAATTTTGGGTGTTCCAACATACCTCAATTTGCAATAACTGAATCATGTAACTATGTCTATTGCTTATGTCTGCTACTGGTATCAACTTTTTACAATCTATGGAAATAATCCGGATGAAGGCATAGTTGCGAAATTCACATTTGACACAAAAATCAAGAAAGCAAACCATCAACAGGAGATCGGCCACGAGAGTTGGGAAAGATCTAACAAATGGTCGCGTAGAAAGATGAGAAATTTCAGGAGGAAAGGTTGGACAAGCTTTGCTTGCATCTACTGGGGTTGAGCAAGAAAGGATTAAAAAAAAAATTAGATCTATATTCAGAACTTAGAAGATACAAGATCCTGAGAATGATAGAGGGTAGATGTTTCTCAAATCTTCAAACAAGGGGACATAGTTACAAGATTAGGATGCAGTTATTGCAAATTGAGGTATGTTGGAACACCCAAAATTCTTTGTGGAGGCTAGATCATTTGGCAGGGGGGGGGGGGGGGGGAGGTAAAGGAAGGAAGGACGAGGGAAAGTACATAAATCTTTGAAAGATGAAAAAAATGAAGGGTTCTGGGGGATTTGGCACAGATGAGAGAGCATGGGGAAGGTCAACTATGATTACAATGAATTTCAGAGCCTACTGCACCTCTTCTTGTTTCACCCTTATGAATGATTCATGACGGTTCCTGAAAGAACAGATATTGGAACAATGCGATTCTTATGGGAGAGTCTGGAATTGGGAATTATTGTTTAAAAATGTTGATCAATCCTGTCCCTCAGAAGTTATTCCAGTGAGACATTAAATTCACTGGTCTGTGATTATCAGCTTTCCTTGCAGAATTTCTTGAACAAGGTTAGCAATGTACCGCATAAAAACGGGTCCTTCTTGGTGACCATCATGCCTCTCCATGTTGATTCCAGTTGCCTGCATTAATTATGTATCCTTCTCTGCTCCACTCATGTCCAGATAACTCTTCAATGTTACTCCTGTTCCTCCCTCCCCAACCTCCTCCCGCAGCTCATTCCAGACACTTCAGGTCCCCTATAAACTTCCTCCCTGTCACATGTTACCTTAAACCCATACCCTCTAGTTTTAGGCATCTCCATCACAGAAAGTAGCCACTACCCTCTCTTCCCCTCATAATTTAAAAATTCCTCAATCATATTACTCCAGGGAAAACAGCCCCAGCCTATCTCGTCTCTTCTTACAACTTATGCTCTCCCAGCCAAGAAACGTCCTTCTTCACCCTCTCTAACTTACTCTCATCTTTCCTTTGATGTGGTGACCAAATTGTACACAACATTCCCAGTGTGGGAATGTCCTAATATTTTGTACAATTGTAACATGACATCCCAAAATCATGAACTCAGTGCCTCAGGCAATGCAAGTAAGCAAAGACATTTGCATCTTTTAATCACTTGGAATTCCTGATGCTGCTTCCAGAGAATTATTTACTTGTATCCCAAGGACTCTCTAATCAAGGAGACACAGCCCTGTCATGCAACATGTAGGTTCTTCCCTGGTTAAAAGTCCCAAAATCCATCGGATCACACTCATCCGAGTTAAATTCCATCCACCATTCTCTTGCCCACTTAACTTTGTGGCAACTTCTTCACTGTTCGAGATTTTTAAATTTAATTCAAGATCCAGCATGGTAACCGGCCTTTCTGGCCCACAAGCCCACACTGTCCAGATACACCCATGTGATCAATTAATCCACCAACCCTGTACATCTTAGGAATATAGGAGAAAACCCATGTGGTCATGGGAGAATCTACAAACCACACAGGCAACAGTGGATTTGAACCAGGGTAGCTGCCACTGTAAAAGGGTCACAATAATAATGCCATGATATCTTTAAATGACCTTTTCAGACAGAGAAAAAGCAATCTTTTTCTTGAGGTGGGGGGGGGGTGGGGTTTGAGCCTATGGAACGAAGAACACCAAGAGCAGAGTCCTAAATATTTTTAAGACAGTTGTAGAGATGCTGGATTAGGGTAGGTTACTGTGGGAATATGGGGTTATGGAATATGGACAGAGCAGCAAACGTCTTGTGCCTGCTCCAAATCCGTTTTTTATATTACGGACGAGTTAGTAAGACTGAGACTCGAAGACATTTCTATATATCAAACACTAAAGAGGGCGATGAAGGTTCTGTGCCTGAACATTTTCAAGATGAAAGGAATTAAGAGGAACACAATTAACGCAGAAAAGTGGCTTCGATGGGAGCATTCAGCCTCGACTGTACTAGTAAAATGGTCGCCCAGAAATATGCAGAATACCTGTTCCTGTTTCTATTTTTATGTCCCTGTACAGATCAAAGACCCAGAACCTTCAGCCTCCTGAAATCAATACCCACACCATCATTTTCACTTCCTCACGCAGTGCAAGGGGACTGTTTCGGTCTGAAGTGCAAAACTTCTCAGGTCTGCATCACAAAGAGACACAGCACCGGTCGCTCACCATCACACAAACTGCCTACTTTGGCTGCATCTCTTACTCACGAGAGTTAACGGACGAAGCTGATGTAACATTGACTTCTTACCATAGCCCCTCGGTAGTACGCAGTCGTGATTGTCCGAAACCGTTCCTGCCCAGCTGTGTCCCTAGGACATGTGAACAGATTTAATTACAATCTGATGCCTCAACATCTTTATTTCATAACCCTTTGGTGCATATAACCAAAAACACAAAGGTTGCATTGAGATTTCAGCATCTCTCTGATTAAACTACCACCTGAGCCAATGTTATCAACACACAATCAATGCCAGGTGTCATGGGATAGCATTACTTTTCTTTTAATAATTTTTTTATTTTTCACACTGTGAACCATATCAACCAAAATACATACAAACATTTCCCTCTTAAATATACACAGTGGCATTTTCCCCCCTACCTTCCCTTCCCCCTCCAAACCCATTTAACATATACAATATAATAAACCCATTAAACAATGTCATCACACAATGAAAATAAACAAGAAAATTGTGTCATCTACTTTTACATACTGGGTCAGTACATTTCGCCTTCTTCTCATTCTATCATTTTAGGGGGTGGAGGTCCGTGGTAGGCCCTCTCTGTTGCGTTCCATGTACGGTTCCCAAATTTGTTCAAATAATGTGACTTTATTTTTAAATTATATGTTATTTTTTCCCCAATGGGATACATTTATTCATTTCCATGTACCATTGCTGTACTCTCAGGCTCTCTTCTGATTTCCAAGTTGACATTATACATTTTTTTGCTACAGCTAAGGCTATCATAATAAATCTTTTTTTGCGCTTCATCCAGTTTGAGGCCTAATTCTTTACTTCTTATATTACTTAGAAGAAAGATCTCTGGATTTTTTGGTATGTTGTTTTTTTGTGATTTTATTTAATATCCGATTTAGATCTTCCCAAAACTTTTCCACTTTCTCACGTGCCCAAATTGCATGTACTGTTGTTCCCGTTTCCTTCTTACAGCGAAAACATCTATCTGATACTGTTGGGTCCCATTTATTTAACTTTTGGGGCGTGATATATAACCCGTGTAACCAATTTTACTGTATCATGCGTAACCTCGTGTTTATTATACTCTTCATAGTTCCAGAGCATAACTTTTCCCATGTTTGGGATAGCATTGCTTTTCTGTGCAATGGAATTCTGGGATGGATGCTTCCAGGATATTCTAAGGAATTTAATGTTGAGAACAATTCTATTTTCTTCAGCATTGTGTTTTATTCCATTGAAGACTTCTCTGAATAAGGTAATTAATGATAATAACGTTTATCAAAAGTCACTAATGAAGTCACACTTTTTTTAAATTTAATTTTTAATTAATTACATTTCAAAAAAATTTAGACATACAGCAGGTATAGGTAACAGGCCGCCTAATTACACCCAATTGACCTTCACCACCGGCATGAATGGTGGGAAGAAACTGAAGCACGCAAGGAAAACCCACGCAGACCCAGGGAGAACATACAAACTCCTTCCAGACAGCACGGGATTTGAACCCTGGTCCCGATCGTTTGAGCTGTAATAGCAATGCACCAACTGCTTCGGTAACTGTGCCACCATTCCTAAAGCAGGACACCAGAAACACAAGGTTGTAGTTTACTGGTGATCCAATTTTCATATCAACTGACCAGAGGTGGAGGAAACTAGTGAAATAGACAGAAGACATTCAAGTTCTAAAACTTATGACAGTGTTTCAAACACAAAGAGGGATCAAATCCCCAACTGCAAGATCATGGGATGGAAATGGGCCCTTTCACCAACTTCATCCATACTGGTCATCAAGCAACCATTTACACACTCACTTCCCCATCAACACCCCCTCACTCCAGATTCTACCACTCAACTCCACACCAGGGGCAATCTACAGTGGCCAATACCTGCCATTCAGTACGTGACGTGTGAGAAAACTGGAGTTGTGGAAAGATGTGCAAATTTCACACAACCTCACACAGGTCCTCCCTCATATTCAGCAGAAACAATCAAGGTCCAGCTTGATATTGCTGACTGGAGCTATGACAAGTTATGTTCACAAATTCAACACGTTCTCACAGGAGCAGATCTCCATTTGAAAGCCAAATGGCTGAATAAAGTTAGTCATGACAGGCTGGACTACCATCACTGACTCATACCTCTTGCTCATTTCTTGAAATTAAGGAATAATGAACAAATGGGAAAATGTGCCTACTCTCCCCCCCTCCCCTCAACTAAGAGTTCAGATTCAGAGGACATGAGTTAAGGGTTAAAGGGGTAAAGTTTAAGAGGAACACCCTCACACAGAGAGTAGTGGGAGTGTGGAACGAGCTACCAGCTGAAGTTTCAAATTTAAGAAAAATTTGGACAGGCACATGGATGGGAGGAATATGTACTGGGTGCAGGTCAGTGGGACGAGGCTAAATAATAGTTCAGCTCAGACGAGAAGGGCTGAATGGCCGGATTTTCTTTGCTGCAATGGTCTATGGTTCTAATTGGCACGGACTACAGGTCTGGAGTGTACACCATCTTAGTCAGACAAGCATCAGGGGCTACAGTGCAGAGGGGACTTAAGTTTAGAATTTAGGGAGGTCCTGAATAATGAGCAAGGAGGCGATGAATGGTGTCAAACAGATATAATGCAAAGTGTTGAAGCATCTTCAAAAGTTAAAAGCCTGTGAAGTTCAAGGGATAAACCTGCCAGCTTTTAACTAAGGAATATTGAAAGTCTGTTGCTGGGTGGCAGAAATTTAAGGAGATAAATATTTAATTTCAACTACCAATCCTGGACTGTCACAGGGTGATGGACTAAACCCCCCCAATAGTTGGGCAATTTAAACTGAATATTCCTGATTTAAAAAACCTTAATGAGTGATGATGAACCTAAAGCATTAACCAACAGTAAATATAGATGCCTCCTAAATAATCTAACGAACCATTCAATTGCACCAAAACTGCAGTCAGTTAATTTTGCGGAGATTAGTATCAACATGAGGCAAGCTGTCCGACAGCTTGTCAGGCAACTTCCTGTCTCTTCCCCACGTGATTCTGAGTACAATTTTCAACTAATGTCACAATAATCCCCAAACATGTCCACTTGAGAACAGTGCAGCTCAGAAGGCAATGATAGAACAGCAAAGAGCCTGGAAACAGTAGAATCATCCCAATGTATCGCTGACGAATGTTTCGTGCATCGAGTATGGCAAATAAATTTTGTGCTGATTTTTGCCTTCTTTAGGTCCAACAATGCTTTCACCATCCTCTCCCCTTCTACAAAATGCAATAACTCCTTTCTGTTCTACACTTTTTTTAAAAAAGAGATACAGCATGATAACAGACCCCTCCGGCCCATGCCGACTCAATTAACCTACAAACCTTGTTCATTTTTGGAGGATGAGATGAAACAAAAGCACCCGGAGTAAACCCACGTAGACGTGGGTAGATCATACAAACTCCATACAGACAATGCTGGATTTGAACCCATGTTCCTGATGCTGTAATAGCGTTGCACTAACCACTAATCCTTCTTCTGTCCTTCCTGTTTGCCATTTCGAGGAAATGCTCCATCAA